>NC_069507.1:48984958-49291208 GCF_027579735.1 Bombina bombina | reverse complement strand
TCTTGATATTTTGAAGAGCTAAAAAAATGACATTGCCTGAGATGCAAATTTTCTTCTTTACCTTTTCTGATACTGTTATCACTTAGTAAAAAATAGCTATATTGATGATGAATTTCCTTTCCATTAAAAATTAAAATATGTGTTCTTTTATTATTTAGGTGTCTTTGCTATGGCCAACAGGAATCACAGACTGTCCACTCATTCCTACCAGGAAACATTAAATGTAAACTCATTTCTTGGCAAATCTTTCCAAGATTGCCCTTCTATTTCAAAGAGCTCCTCAGCATTGCAATATGGTGAACAAGGAAGTTCTCTATATAAACCAGAGATATATAAAAGCCTTAACAGTATTCTCAATATGTCAAATTGCAATACAAATAGTTTTCCTCATTCAGAAAGTTCACAGAGGTTTCCTCCGCAAGGCAGAGATTGTGATTCCAGTTCTGTGCAAACCAATTGCAATCATCTGTCTCCAGCTCAAGAAAAGAAGGAAGCTGGATACAGAGCACATCTGTCTGTTGCTTCTTCTTTAGTCACCAAACAGCAAGAGGAGAAAAATTTTTTTGTTAGAAGCAATGTGTCTGAAAATGTCTCAAAGTTAGGTCTCTCTGAGATGTCAGGCTGTAAAACTCCAAGTATGGATGGACTGGACATAACTCTGATGGGTGTCCCAAAGAGCTTCTCTGACGTCTGCTGCGGAGGTCAAACTCCATTGTCTAGTCCTACCATGAAACATAAAAAAATGAGTGCCACATATTCTGTTCTTTGTTCATCTAGCAGTATTTCTGATTCTGCCAGTGATAAGACTGGCACTAATAAATATGACTCTGAATCAGATCATTTTCCATCAAATATTCATAACAACTTAACTGATGTAATATGTTCAGCCAAAGACCAAAATATTTCACTTTGTCATTTGGATAGCAGTGCTATAAACCACAACATCACATTATATACAGTGTCAGGTACTTATCACCATGGAATTTTGGGCCCAAAGAATTCTGGAAATGGTTTCCCTTATAATGGACACACATGCAGTCCAAGACGTTACAATATTCCAGGTGTCATGTCATGCGATAATATTGCAAATACCAAGCATTCTCCTCCACCAATGATCATACGCAACAGTTGTACAATGCATTGTTGCACAATCCATGAACCAGTGGTCAAGGTGGACCACACAATTCCTGCCTATTGCCATCCTCTTCCCATACCATCGCTTCACTTTTCACCTGGGCTAGTTTGTCCAATACGTGACACAACATCAGGGCAGCCAACACTACCATTTTATTCATTGTTGCCTTCATCAAATAAACTGGAATTCCCCAAATTAGTGTCATCTGTTAGTGACTCTGGCCTGGATACGAAGAAGATGATTAAATGTGGTAGGCTGAATTTTTCAAAACCCAAAGTATCTATCGGAGAAATACAATTGATCACTTCAGTACAAGACAGTCCTCAACTGTCTAGCAAGACTTTCAGAACTTCCTCTGAAAACCTTAAATCCTCAGAATTGGTTATAAATAAGAAAGACACAGGAACAATGACCTCTATGAAGTGCTTGTCTGTAGATCATAAACTTCCTCTTAATTATAAAGATGCAGAAGTACAAACAGTCCTCATGGAAAACAAGTCTGTTGCTACTAGCCCAGGTCGTAAAACTTCTGCACATTCTCATTTATCTCAAGATTTTGATTTGACATTAGATCTCCCAGGGTTTGAGTCCCCGGTGCGTAAAGTTAGGTGGGATGAGGAAGGAATGACTTGGGAAGTGTATGGAGCATCAGTGGATCCTGAAATTCTGGGGTTAGCTATCCAAAAGCATTTGGAGGTGCAGATAGAGCAAAATTTACAGACTTCTGAACCATCTGGTGAAAGCAATGTTGAACAGTCTACAAAAGAAAAGAGGAGATCAATCAGGACAGTCATGGATTCTTTAAGGCAAACAAACTGCTGTGTGAGAACTAGCTCCCTAACTGAGTGAAACGAGAGGGTGTTGGAGACAAACTAGACCACTTTTGTAGACTCTTTAAAAATGTTACTGCTTTAAGGTTAATTATTACTGATACAAACACTAGTAAAACTTTTTTTTAGGTATTTTCTATTGAAAAGTTGTGTTTTCTCTTTTACTTTCTCCCTTTTCCAGAAACAACTTGCACTTTCATCATATAAAGGAAAACAAAACCAACAGATTAGAACAAAAATGTAATCAAACTGAAAAGAAGATAATAATGTAAAAAAGAAAATTCACTTTATCACTGGAGCAGATTAATTTGACTAATAACCGAATAAAAATGTATTTACTTTTTGACAACCAGAAAACGAATACATGTGAATTTTAACTGGTTTGTCATAATTATGCAATCATACCACTTCAGCAGTGATTAATATACAGACATATATATATATATACATATATATATATATATATATATATATATACACACACATACACATACATACATACATACATACCTATATATAATGCTTAGGCTGTTCTGGAAAGTATATCTATCTAATCTATCTAGGGTTGCCACCTTTCGTTCAGGCCAAATCCGAACATACATACATTTATACATACAATATACATTTTTTGTTACAGTTAAAGGGACATTATAGTGCAATAAAAATGACATGCACTCACCACAGGCAGGACAGCACAAAGCAAATTACAAGAATGGTCAGGCAGGCAGGATTCGGCAAAAATAAATAAGTCCAGCAATTCAGGGGTTAACCAGGTAGCATAGTGAGACAGGCAGGGTTCAGCAACAATATATCAGTCAGTAATGCAGGGGTTAACCAGGCAGTGTAGTGAGACAGGCAGGGATCAGCAACAATAAATCTGTCCAGCAATTCAGGGGTTAACCAGGTAGCGTACTGAGACAGTCAGGGTTCAGCAACAATATATCAGTCAGTAGTGCAGGGGTTAGCCAGGTAGCATAGTCAGACAGGCAGGGATCAGCAACAATAAATCTGTCCAGCAAACGATCTATCACACCCAGGAGTACACGAAGTAGCACCTATACTTGGGCAGTGACAGATCGCTTGCTGCCAGTTTAAATAAGGAGAGGATTGGCGCCACAGGACCGGTCGGCATCAGGAGCGTGCGGCAATGACATCAGCGCTGCACGCATCCTGAGCCGACACAGCCCTAGGCAACGAGCAGGAAGGAGACGCTGCGGCCCTAGCAACGGCTAGAGCTGCGCGGCATGACAACTACAGCGTGCATTTTTAGCACTAGTGACCCTGCAGTTTTATGTGTTTAACCTTCACAAAGGGATTAAACAAATAGTTAAAATACCATCCGGGGGGCCACAAAGCAGTATCCAAGTGGATACACCCAGTAGGCTAATCAGCCGCTCTAGTTGAATGATGCAGCTGTGCGAGTGCCATTGTTGATTGGCTCAGCAGTTGTATTCATTTGGAACGAGCATTGCGCTGCGGCTCCCAAGCAGTACTAAATAGGGCACATAAATGTTGCACTATAGTATCCTTTTAACGCTTTAAACCTTTTTCAGAATACCTTTTTTATTACTTTGACTACCTACACATTTGATTCAATGTTATTAATAGTATTTTTATTTATTTATTTATAAGGGATTTGTATTCAGTACATGGAGAGGTGTTGACTATGAACCAGCACAAAACAAGACAAAAAACAATAGTAATAAATATAAAAAATAAACTATTACTAGACGTGCATTTGGTTATATCGGGCCAATACGAATGCCGAAAATGGTGGTATCGAGCTGCATTCGGCAATTTTAGGAGCCCATTTATTTCTTGTGAAAGTGCAACAGACTAAGATCTGTGCAAATCCAGATCTTAGTGTGTTGTACTTTCACAAGAATAAATCCGGCTGCAAAAATTGCCAAAATTGTGGCGGCCATCTTTGGTATTTACCAAGTAGAAACAACATATATTTAAATATGGCAACTTGTTTTCTCTTAGTACTGCCCTATTTTATTCAAGGTTGTATTAATGTTCCTGTATAAAATATAGCCTATATTTCAATTATTTAGGCAAACAGAAAATTTTCTTAATAAATTATCTCTTATTTTCTATTTCTACAAAAATGTACCTAATATGTTTAAAATCTAATAAATGTCTGGAATTTTCATTTTAATGTTAATAAATTGAATAGAAAACCTAAATGAATGCCCCAAAAAACAATTGAAAATTCATGGTTTGAGTAATCGAGTTAATGGAAATTCAAAATATGAAGGTTTATTACATACATTTTTGTATCATCATTTTTTTAAGGGACAGTAAACACCTGGAGATTTTTAAACAATATCTTTAGTTATGTATAATGAAACAACCTTGCAATTTATATTCATTATTTATTTTGCCAATTTTCATGTAATTTAGCTCTGAAAATTGAGCAATTTCTACTTCTAAGAACATAATTACCCTACTTCTCTTCTCAAGACTAACCCTACTACATAGCTTTCACTAATTGGCTTTGACTGATAACAACAACAACATGTTATAACTTTATGACTGTAGCTAGCCTTGTTGTCTGCTGACTAAAGCCCAGATTGGCTCTTCTAAATAAGACAAATGGGGGGTTGAGTTTGGCTATTGAACAATATTTGCTGTAAAAATTATGTTAATTTGTTTTAAAATGTTACGATTTGGCTATGTTATTTTATAGCAATAAGTAGGTGTTTACTTACCTTCCTTTAATTTATTCTTTGTGTTGAAAAAATGCTTTTTGTTTTATGCTTGTGGGGCATATAACTAGCTGACAGGACGGGTGTTATGATTTTTGGTTACACAGATGGAGATACATTTTGCTGCCCCACCCCCCACCACCACCACCACCACAACCAAATTATATATCCTGCCCCTACTTAAAGGGACACTGAACCCACATTTTTTTCTTTTGTGATTCAGATAGAGCATTTTAAGCAACTTTCTAATTTACTCCTATTATCAAATGTTCTTCATTATCTTGGTATTGTTATTTGAAAAGCAAGAATGTAAGCTTAGATGCCGGCCGATTTTTGATGGGCAGCCTGGGTTGTTCTTGCTGATTGGTGGATAAATTCATCCACCAATAAACAAGTGCTGTCCAGGGTACTGGACTTTCTTTTTGAAATAAAGATAGCAAGAGAACGAAGAAAAATTGATAATAGGAATAAATTAGAAAGTTTCTTAAAATTGCATGCTCGATCTGAATCACGAAAGAAAAAAAATTGGGTTCAGTATCCCTTTAACAAAATGTTCTAGTGACGTGTTAAGCAGCTATTGATAACTATTTTATCTATAATGACAGAGGGAATAGATTCCCGTTATCACATCTAATTCTTGACTGTTAATTTGATTTATTATAACTATAATAATGGCTAATTTCTGCATGACCTAACGTACCAAAGTGGTGGCTCTGCATAACATAGCAAACCAATGGTGGCTCTGCATAACATAGCAAACCAGTGGTGGCTCTGCATAACAAAGCAAACCAGTGGTGGCTCTGCATAACAAAGCAAACCAGTGGTGGCTCTGCATAACAAAGCAAACCAGTGGTGGCTCTGCATAACAAAGCACACCAGTGGTGGCTCTGCATAACAAAGCACACCAGTGGTGGCTCTGCATAACACAACAAACCAGTGGTGGCTCTGCATAACAAAGCAAACCAGTGGTGGCTCTGCATAACATAGCAAACCAGTGGTGGCTCTGCATAACACAGCAAACCAGTGGTGGCTCTGCATAACACAGCAAACCAGTGGTGGCTCTGCATAACACAGCAAACCAGTGGTGGCTCTGCATAACACAGCAAACCAGTGGTGGCTCTGCATAACACAGCAAACCAGTGGTGGCTCTGCATAACACAGCAAACCAGTGGTGGCTCTGCATAACACAGCAAACCAGTGGTGGCTCTGCATAACACAGAAAACCAGTGGTGGCTCTGCACAACATAGCAAACCAGTGGTGGCTCTGCATAACGCAACAAACCAGTGGCGGCTCTGCATAACATAGCAAACCAGTGGTGGCTCTGCATAACATAGCAAACCAGTGGTGGCTCTGCATAACAAAGCAAACCAGTGGTGGCTCTGCATAACACAGCAAACCAGTGGTGGCTCTGCATAACACAGCAAACCAGTGGTGGCTCTGCATAACAGCAAACCAGTGGTGGCTCTGCATAACACAGCAAACCAGTGGTGGCTATGCATGATGCATCACCCAGTGGTGACAAATATATAAAAACACACAGACCTGACCTTTTTTTTTCACTATTATAACCTGACTGATACTAGCATTTTTCACATGGAATAAAATTCACAGTGGAATATGTTTTGCTTTAACTGACTTTTGGGTTTATTTTGGATTTTGAGGTTGTTTATATTTTTTCACCAACAAACTTAGCCACCACGAACGTTTTAATTATTATTATACTCCACATTTTTCCTTATAACAGCAGGAGCTTTTCTTATTACAGCAGGAGTTTATCTGGACTTTTCTAGTGTTAACGCACAGATTTTTCACTGACATTGCTCAATCACACATTTTTGTTCCACACAGCATTGCTCCTTGTCACCATTTTTAACTTTTTTACCTTTTTTGCACACTTTTTTAACTTTTTTACCATTGTACACGATTGTGGTATTATTGTTAGCATTTTTTACTTTTGAATCTCTGCATTTGCACATACTTGTTGCACACACTTGTTACACGATCCCACTGTTGTATAGATCTGTGTTACCCCTGTTATTATTATTTTGTATTGCAATTTGGTATTTCTCTGTAGTTTACACTCACCACCTTGTGTTATATATCTAACATTTTTCGGTATCGCAGCAACCCTTGTAGCCAGGGGTCAGTGTCATAGATTCCATATCGAGTGCGGCTTCTGTCAAGCACTCTCATTTCTGAATCTTTACTGCGGCCAATTTATAGATATGGATCCATAGCTTCACTGACATCTACTGTGCTCCATCTTTAGCACTTTATTTATCAGTTCTATAGCCTTTTAAATAGTGTCACCAATAAATATTGCTGCCACTATTCAAAGGTTTGAATCAGTAGTGGGTTTCTGACCGCGCCCACTCAAGGACAATTATACCCTAGTCCACCCAATCCTTTGGGGAAAGGGTCTAATTGTACGGCTGTTTTTAGGTATTAGGTTGTATTTTTAAGTATCATTTTGAGTTATTTTAACGTTATTTTAACATTGTTGCCAGCGGAGTTAATGTAACAATTTTCTCTAATAGCCGGCTAACTTGTCTGTTTTAAACCTCCAAGAAGAGAATCAGATATACCGTTTTTTATTATTATTTCAACCAGCATTGTTTTTATACCATTCTGTATTAAATAAAATCTATAAAATCTATCTAGTCCTCCTATACGTTTGTGTGTACATACCTTTTAGCCTTTTTGGCGCTGTGATCACTAACACCGTTTTCTGATACTAGCATACCTAACAGAAAAGCTGCAGACAGATGTGTTATCAAGCAGAGAATCTGTCCACCTGCAATTGGCCACTTGGTCTTGGCTTTTCAATGTCCCCGAACAAGCGAGTTTGAGGTGATTTACCTAGGATAAGAGCAGAAACTGCTTCTTAAATTTGTGGTTGCAGACTCACTCTCGCAAGCCTGAACTGCAAGTTCTCAGAAGCTGTGAATGCATCTTGATAAATGTGCACATAAGTATACATTGCAGTGGAGTACTGGCGAGTTTTGGCCAGGGGAACAGGATAACACACTTATTTTGGACAAGTGTCACTGTATAGTGATGAGAATGAACATTTATACACTAATAAACATAACATTCTGTACGAACAACATATATGCCACAATATACAGTATAATGATTTTCAGTGCTCATACACTAAAAACAGAACAGGCTGCCCTGTATTAGGGAGATGGGTACCTAAACATGATGGTGAGCACTATGTCATTGTCACACATCGTGCAGGAGAAGGTAGTGCACTAATGTTTTGCAGTGGGTTCTAACGCTGTTAGGATGGCATGGAACGTGCTACTATATATGATGACCTGCAGCTTCCCCCTGTATCGGCCTGGGGGTGTGTGCCTAGCAGCGTACGTAGTCCCCCATGATACGGTCCCTGCCTTGAAATCACGCGATCGCATCAATGAACGCATGATTTAATTTTTACTAATAATGTTTACATTGGAACATTGTTCCGATGTGAACACTGTTATAACGACATGAAGGGGTTAAAGACAAGGCTGTCAGGTGTGCTAACAGATTATCTTCCTTATGTGCTAAATGTGAGTGCTGCAAGAAAGGGGCATTGTATGGTAACAAAATAAAATGTTCTAATGAAACAAAAGGGTTAAACGCAGAGTTACACAGTGGGACATCTCTATTCTACTCCAGATGAACATATGGCCAGTGATTACCGCATATTGCAGATATCCTTATCTGGAGCGACACAGGAGTATAACTGACACATCTTATAAATAAATAACAAAACAAAAAAAATACTCTGACAAAGTAGAACATTTAGTTTTTTTAAACTAGAATACACATTGAAAAGCTGTTAAAGGGAAATGGCCTGCTGACTTTGTAAAATTATTAAAAGTTCAAAACATGTTGATTTATTTTTTTTTCCTTCCAGAATAAATCCAACTGCAATCGGGAAAGTATCCTCTCTGTTTGTACCACGTTACTTTCTATTGCTCCAGTTAAGCTCCTTTTGTTGAAAAGAATCTTTTTACAATTACAGAATGGATCTTTGTTGTGTGCGTTTCATGCGAAAGGAAAAAAAAATGTAAACAAATAACATTTTGCTGCTTACGTCTGCAGATTCTAAAAATCAGGTTAGGTCTTGTGGTATAAATCATGTGACCGCAGGATTATGGCAGATTAAAACAAACGATTTCAGAGAAAACAAAACGCTGAGAAGAATAATACATTTGCTCCTTCCCATCTCTGCTCATGCATCTGTTTGAATAAACAACATTTAGTCTGCTCATAACTAAACTGAAGACTTAAAGGGACACAACAATACAAGATAATAATGCTTTAATGGTATTTTTGCATTAATGTTTTTGTTCAAGGAAAGTGTAGTGTAATATTTTCTGCCATTTAAGGCTAGATTATGAGAGGCACACTAACTTGCGCATGAGTGATTAGTGGTTTCCATTGCATCGGAAGTAGCGTGCGTATTACAAGTTAAAAGTCAACGCGTTCACTTGAGCACAATTTAATTTTACGAGCATCGAGATTGATAGCGCAACTTCAGAGCTCTGGTTAACTGTTACACTCAACAAAAAAGTTCCACAAAACACATCAAATATACATTTAAAAGTACAGTTGCAATGATCCTTTATACTTTCTGGAGGGTGTTAAATTGTTTACAAATATTTCCTTTAAGTTTATTTGGTCATTTGAAATAGCCAGTTTTGTCTGTTGTTTTTCCACCTGTATTTTTCTTTCATGATTCAGATAGAGCATACATTTGCAAACAACTTTTCAATTTTCTTTTATTATCTATTTTGCTAAATTCTCTTGATATCCTATCTTAAAGGAGCAGCAATGCACTACTGGGAGCTAGCTGAACGCATCAGTAAGCCAATTACAAGAGGCAGAAATGTGCAGCCACCAATTAGCAGCTATCTCCCAGCTCCTGAGCCTATTTAGGTATACTTTCAAGAAAGGAAACCAAAAGAACAAAGCAAAATAGATAAAATAAGTCAAATGTAAAGTTATTTAAAATGATATGCTCTATCTGGCTCCCAAAAGAAAATTTCCCAGGAACAATAAAGAAAAAAGTGCTGCCAATAAACAATGAAAATGGTTGATTGTGATTGCGTCAATATTAAAAACGGTTCATTGCCAGCCATTAATGTCAATAATGATCAAATATTACTCACAATTTTTTTTTTTTTATGTAACATTAGTTTTGCACATCACAGGCAAATCACAGTGAAATTAACAACCCCCACACCCAATACTCAACCAATTAAAGTTAAAAATGTAATAATAATCACTATTACACTAATTAAAAAAGCTAATCAAAGGGATACTGAACCCAAATTTTTTTCTTTCACAATTCAGATAGAGCATGCAATTGTAAGCCACTTTCTAATTTACTCCTATTATCAATTTTGCTTCATTCTCTTGGTATCCTTAGTTGAAAAAGCAGGAATCTAAGCCGGCCCATCTTTGATTTAGCACCTTAGTAGTGCTTGCTGATTGGTGGCTATATGTAGCTACCAATCAGCAAGAGCTATCCATGGTTCTGAACCAAAAATGGGCCAGCTTGTAAGCTTACATTCCTGTTTTTTCAAATAAAGATACCAAGAGAATGAAGAAAAATAAAATTAGATAATAATAAATTAGAAAGTCAGGTTAACACCTATAATGATCATGTTCTTGAGAACAATAGGTTGTGGTTTCAATAAGAAAAATCAGCTATTTCAAAAACTAAAAATAGCCTAAATTAGCTATTTCCAATACTTTTAATATGCTACATTTGTTATGACAAGTTTTTGGAACACTTTAAGCAGGGAAAAACATATTACAGTAAAGGGTCCCTTTAAGTTTGTAGTCTGCACTTCTAACAGGAATTAAAAAAACTCACTATATTTAGAATTGAATGACAGGAAAATGAGACAAAATAAATAATACAAATATTTGTAAAAGTTTGTTTTCTACACATAGTGAGAAACTATATACAGCAATCTCAAAGTGTTCAATGCCCCATATGATCGCCCTACTATAAAAATAAGTCTAGTGAAACCAATAATGTTCCATCTCCCACAATTCCTAGCAGTCAACATCCAACAGGAAAAGTGGAAATTGTAAAAAAAAACTGGTGCACAACCATCAGTTGTGTGTCTTTCAGCCTTTCAGGCATCTGTACTGGCATTTTAGTCTTTCATTAAATAAAGAAATAAAAAACATCTGGTTTACAACCTGTACTGTTTATGAACTTTAGCCTCAAAATCACAGAAGCATCATAGTGCTCTTGCCAGTGACGTCTCCAGGACGTCATTATTGGGGTGGGACCGGTTGGCTAGTGGGCAGGACTGGGAGAGTACTGTACAGAGATGTGGGAGGGAAATGGAGCAACATTCACAGTTGGGGGGGGGGTCAGTGCCCCCTGCAGCTACCACTGGGGACACCACTGGCTCTTACTTGACCTATGGGTAAGGCAATACTGCTTTTGATTAGCTGTACCACCTGTGCCACCTGTTCTGTTATAAATAAAGAAAACTCTCACAATTAAAATGTCTAAAAGTAAACAGGGCAAATGCTAAACAATTTAAAATTTACTGACCCTTTATGTTTTTCATTAAACTTACAAGAATTGAACCAAATGAAGGTAAGACTACTCTACATATATACATATGAGAAGTGCTCAACCAGGCATGAACATCAGCTCAGTAGCTTGTTCTTTGGTAGGTCTGTGAAAGGCACAATTGGGCTAAAAGATGCTGCTTTCAGGTTACCTGCCAAAGAACAAGCTTCTGAGCCGTTGTTTGTCCCTGGTTGAGCACTTCTCTCGCTATGTATACTGGTATTATGACCTTGGGGAAAGTCTAAGGGTGATGGGGGAAACCAGACTCCCTGTCAGTGTGCCTAGAAGTATATGGCTGCACCTCATTGACAAGACCCACGGAAGTCTGAAATGTTTGTCTGGGGTTGTCATGTTCCTTGTTTGGTGGAGGATTGTCTGGTACTGCGGGGCTTAGCTGTCCTTTTTCAGGTGCGATCAAACAGATATTCTTCAGGAAAGTTCTTCTCTGTGAAAGGCACAATTTGGCTAAAAGTGTCTGCTCTTATTTGGTGACTCTCTATAGAGCAACTACTGAGGCAATGTTTGTTCCTGGCTGAGCACTTCTTTCTCTTTTTATATAAGAATACTCTACCTGTCCCTGTCATGACATTTCATATTTTAATTTGTTTGTTTCCCAAAAAGAAAAATTATCATTGCGAAGTAGATAGAAAACATTTTATATATTTTTATAACTCGTCTTTTATTTAGAAAATGACCTTATAATCAACTCTGAACAGCAACCAATTGTAAGTAATATATTTGCAACATGTACTGTACTTGCATATGTTTTTTAAAAGTGCTGAAATAAAAGACATAGGCCTAGATTACGAGTTTTGTGTTAGAGGCTGTGCGGTGCTAACGAGCAGTTTTGTCTCACCGCTCACTTACCTACAGCGCTGGTATTACAGGTTTTTGCAAAGACAAGAAGTTCGCGTTGAGCAAAATTTTGCTCATTACCGCACTCCAATACCAGCGCTGCTTAAGTCAGCGGTGAGCTGGTCATACGTGCTCGTGCACGATTTTCCCATAGGAATCAACGGGGAGCGCCGGCTGAGAAAAAGTCTAACACCTGCAAAAAAGCAGCGTAAAACTCACTAACGCAGCCCCATTTATTCTTATGGGGAAATAAAATTTACCTCTACACCTAACACCCTAACATGAACCCCCGAGTCTAAATACCCCTAATCTTACACTTATTAACCCCTAATCTGCCGCCCCCGACATCGTCGCCACCTACATTATTCTTATTAACCCCTAATCTGTCGCTCCGGACACTGCCGCCACATACATTATACTTATGAACCCCTAATCTGCTGCCCCTAACATCGCCGCAGCCTACATTATATTTATTAACCCCTAATCTGCTGCCCCCAATGTTGCAGCAACCTACCTACACTTATTAACCCCTAATCTGCCGCCCCTAAATGAATTAACCCCTAAACCTAAGTCTAACCCTAACACCCCCTAACTTAAATATAATTTAAATACATCTAAAGAAAATTACTATCATTAACTACATTATTCCTATTTAAAACTAAATACTAATAGTTACATTGTAGCTAGTTTAGGATTTATTTTTATTTTACAGGCAAGTTTGTATTTATTTTAACTATGTAGAATAGTTATTAAATAGTTATTAACTATTTAATAACTACCTAGCTAAAATAAATACAAAAGTACCTGTAAAATAAAACCTAACCTAAGTTACACTAACACCTAACACTACACTACAATTAAATAAATTAACTAAATTAACAACAATTAAATCAATTAAATTAAATTAGCTAAAGTACAAAAAAAACAACACTAAATTACAGAAAATAATAAACAAATTACAAGATATTTAAACTAATTACACCTAATCTAATAGCCCTATCAAAATAAAAAAGCCCCCCCCCCAAAAAAAAAACCCTAGCCTAAATTAAACTACCAATAGCCCTTAAAATGGCCTTTTGGGTGGCATTGCCCCAAAGTAATCAGCTCTTTTTCCTGTAAAAAAAATACAAACAAACCCCCCAACAGTAAAACCCACCACCCACACAACCAACCCCCCAAATAAAATACTATCTAAAAAAACCTAAGCTCTCCATTGCCCTGAAAAGGGCATTTGGATCGGCATTGCCCTTAAAAGGGCAGTTAGCTCTTTTGCAAGCCCAAACCCCTAATCTAAAAAATAAACCCACCCAATACACCCTTAAAAAAACCTAACACTAACCCCCTGAAGATCGACTTACCGGGAGAAGTCTTCATCCAAGCCAGGCGAAGTGGTCCTCCAGACAGGCAGAAGTCTTCATCCACACGGCATCTTCTATCTTCATCCATCCGGCGCTGATTGGAACAGCCAATAGAATGCAAGCTCAATCCTATTGGCTGATTGCATCAGCCAATAGGATTTTTTCTACCTTAATTCCGATTGGCTGATAGAATTCTATCAGCCAATCGGAATCTAAGGGGCGCCATCTTGGATGACGTCACTTAACGGTACCTTCATTTGTCTTTAGTCGTCGGATGAAGAGGATGCTCTGCGTCGGATGTCTTGAAGATGGACCTGCTCTGTGCCGGATGGATGAAGATAGAAGATGCCGTCTGGATGAAGACTTCTGCCCGTCTGGAGGACCACTTCGCCTGGCTTGGATGAAGACTTCTCCCGGCTTCATTGAGGACTTCGGCCCGGCTTGGATGAAGACTTCTCCCGGTAAGTCGATCTTCAGGGGGTTAGTGTCAGGTTTTTTTAACGGTGTATTGGGTGGGTTTATTTTTTTAGATTAGGGGTTTGGGCTTGCAAACAAGCTAACTGCCCTTTTAAGGGCAATGCCCATCCAAATGCCCTTTTCAGGGCAATGGGGAGCTTAGGTTTATTTAGATAGTATTTTATTTGGGGGGTTGGTTGTGTGGGTGGTGGGTTTTACTGTTGGGGGGGTTGTTTGAATTTTTTTTTTTACAGGTAAAAGAGCCGATTACTTTGGGGCAATGCCCAGCAAAAAGCCCTTTTAAAGGCTATTTGTAGTTTAGACTAGGGTTTTTTTATTTGGGGGGGGGCTTTTTTTATTTTGATAGGGCTATTAGATTAGGTGTAATTAGTTTAAATATCTTGTAATTTGCTTATTATTTTCTGTAATTTAGTGGGGGGTTTTTGTACTTTAGCTAATTTAATTTAATTGATTTAATTGTTGTTAATTTAGTTAATTTATTTAATTGTAGTGTAGTGTTAGGTGTTAGTGTAACTTAGGTTAGGTTTTATTTTACAGGTACTTTTGTATTTATTTTAGCTAGGTAGTTATTAAATAGTTAATAACTATTTAATAACTATTCTACATAGTTGAAATAAATACAAACTTGCCTGTAAAATAAAAATAAATCCTAAAATAGCTACAATGTAACTATTAGTTATATTGTAGCTAGCTTAGGGTTTATTTTATAGGTAAGTATTTAGTTTTAAATAGGAATTATTTAATTAATGATAGTAATTTTCTTTAGATTTATTTAAATTATATTTAAGTTAGGGGGTGTTAGGGTTAGGTTTAGACTTAGATTTAGGAGTTAATAACTTTAATATAGTGACGGCGACGTTGAGGGCGGCAGATTAGGGGTTAATAAATGTAGGTAGGTTGTGGCGACATTGGAGGCAGCAGATTAGGGGTTAATAAATATAATGTAGGTGTCGGCAATGTTGGGGGCAGCAGATTAGGGGTTCATAAGTATAATGTAGGGGGCGCAAATGTAGTGTTTGCGATGCAGGAGGGCCTCGGTTTAGGGGTTAATAGGTAGTTTATGGGTGTTAGTGTACTTTTTAGCACTTTAGTTATGAGTTTTATGCTACGGCGTTGTACCATAAAACTCTTAACTACTGACTTGTAAATGCGTTAGGACTCTTGACAGGGTAGGGTGTACCGCTCACTTTTTGGCCTCCCAGGACAGACTCGTAATACCGGCGCTATGGAAGTCCCATAGAAAAAAGACTTTACGAAGTTTACGTAAGTCGTTTTGCGGTAAGGCCAAAGAAGTGTGCGGTGACCCTAAACCTTCAAGACTCATAATAGCAGCGGGCGTAAAAAAGCAGCATTAGTACCTCTTAATGCTGCTTTTTTACCCTAACGCACAACTCGTAATCTAGCCATAACTTATTTTGATTGCAACAGTTTTTCTATTGATTGATGCTAAACCTGCACCGAATAGATAACCCATCTCCCCAATACATCTGGTGTGACTGATTAAATTAAATGCAACATTAAAAAAAATAATATTAAATAATTTGCTATTGTTTAAATTAAAACTACAATACAGAAATTAAGATTTAATTTATATTTTCATTAAAAGAATTTGATGCTTTCATTTTAAAATGAAATAAACCAGGTTTGGTTCCTCTTTTTAAATACTTCAGGAGGCCAAAATGAAAGGAGATCAAAAAGTAAGTTTGGGTTTAAAAAAAAGAAAAACAACTCTCTAGGAAGACACGTTTATAGATTATCTCATAGAGCTAAGTGAATAAGATTTGCAGAACTTTTCATGCATTTGTGAACAAACTGTGTAAGAGGCGAAATGCATCTGAAATATTCCTCTTTTTAACCACACCCACTCTGGAATGCAGCTCAGAAAAGTAGCAAGAGGCATCTGTTAGTGCTAATACGGTAATGTACATAACCTCCCACAGGTATTTCACAAGACCTTCAGCCCAATGAAGATATTTTTTGCAATGATAGATAGATAGATAGATAGATAGATAGATAGATAGATAGATAGATAGATAGATAGATAGATAGATAGATAGATAGGATAGACTGAAAGATTAATAATAGAATAAAAAATTGGTCATAACAGTTTTTTATTTTCTCAAAAATATTGGGCAAAATTCATACTACTAGGAGTTCATACTTTCATATAGTACATGCAGTAGGCTATTCCAGTGATTTTGAACCACTGTGCAGCGGCAAACTAGTGTGCCGTGAGAGATCGTCAGGTGTGCCGCAGTGAATTGGTCCCTTCTTGCTTAAGTGCACTCCTGAAGCGGAACAGAAGCCGGTAGCTGCTGCTACCCTACACACTCATCCAGACACGCAGGGACTCTCTCAACTCCCACACAGTTCTCCGGAGGCTCAGGGCTCCGCTCCGGAGATTTCACTCGCCTCAGCTGCATTACAAATGTTCCTATCAAGGAGATCTGAGCAAGAGAAGACCCGTCAAGCCAGTGCACATTTGGGTGGCGGCGCATGTATTTGAAGGCATCTGCTATCTGCTACGATAGCCATGAGGACTACTGAGAGATCTAATAAAAAGATATACGACACTCCAGAGGGTTGGGGCTCCGCTCCAGAGGTCAAGCAAACAGCTGCAGTCCTTTTTTCTTCTCCCCCCTTGTTGTGGAGGCCTGTTAGTGCGGGGGGTTGACAGCTCACATATCACCCCGGCCTACTCTGAGGCCTAGGAGCCTACATTCACTTGTTCTCAAGCTTCCGATCAGGGTAACTGGCCAGGAGGTATGTGTTACTTACTGGAGTCCGGATTGATAGTCGCCTTGAAGAATAGAGGAGAGTGGTCCGAAGTGGCGGGAACAGCCGCCATTTTCTGTGTCTGCGGAGGTCTTTTGATCAATTGCGGCCTACACACTCCGACAGTTGCAGTTTTTCAGATCTACTTACCTCCCCTTCCTGGATTCTCAAGCTCAGGTTGCCCTGGATATTAATTATATTGTTCCAGCATAGAGAAGAAGACATCTGCTTTAACTGGGTGAGACCTTTCTGTTTACCATCATATGCATTTTATGCAATTTGCCCTCCTGGCTTAACATTTGAAATTTTTCAGTCTACTCTCATAATTGCCTGATTGCCAAGCCCTAATAATCTTTTGTGGGCCCCATATTTATGCTTAATCTACACAGATTGTGCCCCTAAGTCTTAGGGACTCTAATAGTAGGATCACTTGGGCCCCAGTAGTTTCTGCTTTGGGGCTCAATACTTGTGCACTGTTTACTGCCCTAACAAGCGGAACTTTTACTTGCATGGAACTACTGCATATCACCTCAGAATTTATTTTCATCACTGGTATCCCCTAACAGCCTCTATACGTGGCACTTTTGATTGTTATTATTGTGACCGTCATGCTAATAAAGCTTAATTGAATTGAATTGACTAAACTGTTTATATATCTATATATATATATATGCTGTGTTAGGCTACAATGTGTGATTTTGTAAAATTGTGGGATGGTGGTGTGCCACAGGACTTTTTAATGTAAAAAAATGTGCTGTGGCAAAAAAAGGTTTAAAATCACTGGGCTACTCAATCAGCTAATACTTAGGAGACTAGATTTGTAAGCCGTTACTAGCTTTTAAAAAAGTCTATATTTCTAGGCAATGTCTTGCCCCCATCTCTGGCTGCTGAATGGTTACAATAGATATTTGCATATACTATAGCCCTATACTGTTGTCACTCTGTAAATTACAGCCAGTTTTTTTGTCCTGTTCGCTTTATATTTGCAGCGATAACTGGCACGGTGTCCTCTGTGTAATTATCTCATTTGCATTTTAAATCTCTTAATTCTCTATTTGGACACAAAGTTGTTTCTTGGCAGTTTCTTTCATAAATCCAATTACCTCCCACGAAGATTTTTTTTTTCCCTATGTCATTATGAGCTGCTCAAACCATAGAGGTCAGAGTGAGTATCCTTCACAGGGAAATATAAATTCTAATAATTTTAAATAATACATTAACTTGTAATCATACAGTTGATTTTACAAGCTTATTATAGAGAACTTCTGTGATATCACTTCTAAACTAAAAAGTAATAATTACAAATTAAATAGACTCACATATGACAGTGAAGTAATATAAATTATGTATGCTATGTTTAGAGAAATTACATTCGGCTATTTAAAGATATTTGTATTATGTTATTTATACTGACATTATGCAAAACAATCTTGCATACAAACCTAAATAAACATGTTTGCAGGATATTAATAAAATTAAGGACAGGGGCGAAACTACAGGGGGTGCAGAAGAGTTGCAATTGCGACTGGGCCCCCAAGGGTGGGGGCCCAGCTTAAAAAAAAAATATATTATTTTTTTTTACAATTAAAAAACGTTGACCTGCCACTGCCTGCACTGATATCTAGTGAGTGTGACATGATGCTTCACTAGTGTCTCTGACTACAGGGGTTAGTGTTTTTGTTTTACCCATTGGTGTTTATGTGTGTGTGTGTGTATGTGACTGTGTGTGTATTTATGCATGTATGTGTGAGTGTGTATGTATGTGACTGTGTGTGTATGTATGTGACTGTGTGTGTATTTATACATGTATGTGTGAGTGTGTATGTATGTGACTGTGTGTGTATGTATGTGACTGTGTGTGTATTTATGCATGTATGTGTGAGTGTGTATGTATGTGACTGTGTGTGTATTTATGCATGTATGTGTGAGTGTGTATGTATGTGACTGTGTGTATTTATGCATGTATGTGTGAGTGTGTATGTATGTATGTGTGTATGTGACTGTGTGTGTATTTATGCATGTATGTGACTGTGTGTGTATTTATGCATGTATGTGTGAGTGTGTATGTATGTGTGAGTGTGTATGTATGTGTGTATGTGACTGTGTGTGTAAATTTGCTGTCCCCTTAAAATAACTCAACACACAGCCATTAATGTCTAAACTGTTGGCAACAAAAGTGAGTACACCCCTAAGTGGAAATGTCCAAATTGGGCCCAGTTAGCCATTTTCCCTCCCCGGTGTCATGTGACTCGTTAGTGTTACAAGGTCTCAGGTGTGAATGGGGAGCAGGTGTGTTAAATGTGGTGATATCGCTCTCACACTCTCTCAAACTGGTCACTGGAAGTTCAACATGGCAAAGAACTGTCTGAGGATCTGAAAAAAAGAATTGTTGCTGAGCTCTACATAAAGATGGCGTAGGCTATAAAAAAGATTGTCAAGACACTGAAACTGAGAAGGAAGCAAATTAAAAAATAGAAGTAAATTGGAAAGTTGTTTAAAATTGTATTCTCTATCAGAATCATGAAAGATATTTTTGGGGTTTCATGTCCCTTTAATGTTGGAGAATTTTTTTTAAAATGTAAAGGTTTAGTGACCATAAGGCAATGGCAGTCATCATGTTATAACTTCGTTTTCATTCTCTACTGAGGCCAAATGGTGATAGCTATAAATGGAGCACTAGCGTGTGCAACCAATGACTGTATGGAATACAGAAATATTAAGTCTTTTAATAAGAATAGGAAAGCCCATTATTTTCAGAATTAAATTACAGGAAAGGGAGACAAAATAAAGAATTAGTTTATATATTTTTCCACATATAATTCAAAACTTTATATTACAATCTTAACTTGTTTAATGTCCCTTTAAATAATGTTTAACTGAAATGAAGATTTGATGATTTAGATATGATTTAGACAGAGTATACAGTTTTACACAATTTTACATTTTACTTCTATTAGCAAATTGGCTCTTAAAGGGACCCTAAACCCAAATTCTTTTCTTTCATTATTCAGATAGAGAATAAAATTTTAAGCAACTTTCCAATTTACTTCTATTATCTAATTTGCTTCATTTTTTTAGATATCCTTTGTTGAAGAAAGAGCAATGCACATGGGAGAGCCAATCACAGGAGGCATCTATGTGCAACAACCAATCAGCAGCTACTGAACCTATCTAGATATGCTTTTTCAGCTAAGAATATCAAGAGAATGAAGCAAATTAGATAATAGAAGTAAATTAGAAAGTTGTTTAAAACGGCATGCTCTTTCTAAATCATGAAAAACAAAATGTAGGTTGCATGTCTCTTTAATACATTTGGTTGAAGAAGCAGAAAGGAACTGAATGAACAAAGCGGGTGAACCAATGGCAGCAGGTATTTATAAGTACAAGAAACAAACTCCATTAAAACTCTAGCTTTATTTCACAACTTTAAAACACGAAGAACGGCTGTGGTCTGTCTACAGGCAATTATGTGCAGCCACCAATCAGCAGCTAGCTCCCAGTAGTGCAATGCTGCTTCTGAGCCTACCTAGATATGCTTTTCAACACAGAATACCAAGAGAACAAAGCAATTTCGATAATAGAAGTAAATTTGAAATGTGTTGTCTTAATCGTGAAAGTTTAATTTTGACTAGACTGTCCCTTTAAGTTCCCAAAATGTCTCCACTCCTATCTCTCTCTTACATGTCCCTTTAAGTGACACTTTTATGTTCTGTTAAAGGGACACTGAACCCAAATTTTTTTCTTTTGTGATTCAGATAGAGCAGTAATTTTAAGCAACTTTCTAATTTACTCCTATTATTAAATGTTCTTCATTTTCTTGGTATTGTTATTTGAAAAGCAAGAATGTAAGTTTAAATGCCGGCCCATTTTTGATGAACAACCTGGGCAAGAGAACAAAAAAAAAATTGATAATAGGAATAAATTAGAAAGTTGCTTAAAAGTGCATGCGCTATCTGAATCACAAAGAAAACATTTGGGTTCAGTGACCCTTTAAGGAACATGGAAATCATCAGCTTGTTGCATTCTACAAGTGCAGAAGTGCTTCAGTTTGTATTCCTGGGCGACAAGCAAGGCAACGAAATAACTCAGGCAATACAGATGTTGTTTGGCTGTTGGATCTAATACTAAAAAAGAGTCAGAGAAGCACTAGCACCTACTTTAGCTATAGAAAATGCTAAGAAATGTAAAATCATTTTTACACAGTACATGACAGATTTATGCAATGCATTAAAATAAACACAATACTTCCCTCTCCCTTTAACAAAAAGTAGTTTTACAATGTCCCTTTAAACCTATTTCAGATGCTAATCAGTTGAAATAAAGAACAGCATTAACGTGATACTTATCACCTGATTCTACTAATATCAGATTTAAAAAAAAAGTAAAGTAGTATCGCCACCTAATGTCCATTTGAGGAAGATCTTTGCTGTTATTTGTATATAGAAATGCCACACACAAAATAAATATTTAAAAAACATTTCACTGACTTGTTTTGCTATCAAAAAGTGCATTCTTTGCAGTCTAAAAAAAATACCATATGGTTCTATTTTTATGGGTTATTCATTGACCATCAATAGAGCAGCTTTCTCACAGTAGTTGTGCACAATGTTGGTGTCAAAATCAAAATAAACAGCTATGAATTAACCATTTGATGGAGAAAATGTTTAAATAGTGCAAGACATCTTTTTGTTTTAATTCAATGTTTCCTTAAAGGGACAGTATACACTCATTTTCATATAATTGCAAGTAATAGACACTACTATAAAGAATAAGATGCACAGATACTGATATAAAAATCCAGTATAAAATGGTTTAAAAACGTACTTAGAAGCATTCAGTTTAGCTCTGTTGAAAAGGTAGCTGGAAAGCCCACTGCAAGTGGCAAATAAGACACTCCCCCCCCCCTTCTTTTGCATATGAAAAGACCCTTTACACAAACAGGAGCAAGCTGGAGAAGGTAGCTGACGGTATTCACATAAAATTTTGGGGCTTGGTTAGGAGTCTGAAAATCAGAGCAATGTTATTTAAAAATAAGCAAAATTATACATTTAAAAAAAAAAAAAACTTTATGGGCTATATAAATAGATCATCTCTAAAACATTTATGCAAAGAAAAAATGAGTGTATAATGTCTCTTTAAGCCTGGTATATACCCCAGCTTGCCTGGGCTAGTAGTAGGGAAAGTACATTTTTGTATGTAAATTACAGGGAAAGTAGGCAAAATAAAAGAAATATATAAACAGATGTTGCATATTTATTTACTATGTTTAATTACACATCTTATGGGGGATTTGATTGAAATTTATTTTTAAAGGGAAGTTTAACAGGAAAATTCATTATAATGTACCAGTTGCATTCCATATAGTTAACTCAAAAAACTGTTGTTTGTTTTTTTAATCCATGTTTCATATTTTCCTTTTTTCTTTTTCTTTCAAGCTTACTCTCAGTAAGAGGTATAGCTGCTCCCCAACTAGGTTTGCCACCTCAGCCATGTTTTCTTGGATATTTATGAGTTACACATGCTGCAGGGTTTGCAAGGAGGAACATGTATTGTGTTTCTGGACAGCACTATTTATATTCCTCCCTGCACACCCTGCAGCATGTGTAACTTATAAGAGTTCTGTATTTTAAGGGACGGGTGGCAACCCTACCTGTGTGGTGCAACAATGTTGCACTTGGTGAGGAGAAATTACTCACAACTGCCTCTTTAAATTTTAAACATTTTTCCAAACTACTTCTATTATCTCGTTTCATTCTCTTGGTATCTTTTGTTAAAAATTGATAAGCAATGTACTACTGAAAAGTAGCTGATGATTAGTGTTAGCACTTGTATACTTCTTGTCATTGGCTCACCAACTCTTTTCAGCTATCTCCCAGTAGTGCATTGTTGCTCCTTCGACAAAGGATACCAAGAGAATGAAGCAAAATTGATAATAGAAGTAAAATGGAACAATGTTTAAAATTAGTTTCTCTGTCTGAATCATGATAGAACATTTTTGGGTTTAACGTCCATTTAATCTGCCCTTAATAAATATGAGGCCTCTTAACTTCAGGATTTGCTTGCTGTAAAGGTTTGATATGCTGGAGCTCCATAAGGGTTGAAATTAATGTTTACTCTTTTCCTCAGGTGGTTGTCCCCGGCTTATGGTGCAAAGCCTGTAAAGAATGAAGGGATGAAGAGAGCAATGTATCTTAGGTCAAGTAAAAGTTCTCCCTCCCCACAGAGAGGCTGACTGAAGATTAATTCTCTGCAGTGGTTTTAGTGTAAGGATGGCTCCACCATTAAGAGAAACATAGAGAACTCAGTGGCCACCAGAGGTTTAATTCTTCACCAGAGATTATGTCAGGGTGCCAGGAATCAGACTGAGACGAGAAGTGCAGAAATAATCACACCTTTATTAATAGCAAAATATAATAACAAGTTCACAAGTCAAATAACAAGCCAGGAATCAAAACCAGAGCTGGTAGTCAGACGAGCCGAGTCAGGAGCCAAAGCGAGTAGTCAGACGAGCCAGAATCAGGAACAAGGAGAACAGCAGAGTCAGGAACAAGCCAGGGATCAGTTCTGAAACAACACAAGGGCAAAGCATACTGAACAGAGGCCCTTTAAATAATAAGTGATGACATCACAATTCTGAGACTGCATCCTGTCTCACACGGATGATGTACACCAGTCTGGCCATAAAAGGAAGTGCAGGAAATGAGCAGCATCACACAGTATGCACCAGAGTCAGCAAGAGAGGTGAGTAAAATGGCTGCCAGCAGCATATGGCAAACAAAACAGGGAAAAACCCTGACAGATTAAAACTAGTGCAATCATGTTGAAGTTCAATAACCTTCACCATGTCAGTTGTTTCCTCCGGCCCTTTGTGTTTCATTCATGGGCAAGAGACAAAAGTAGCAAAACAAAGTAAATAAAAAAAAAATTAAAAAAAAAGGTCTAAGAGGGGGCGGAGCCAGCCGTTTGTGGTGTGGCTGCACTTTGAGTGAGCTCCTTGCAGCTTCCCCAGTTTAAGCAGTTCTACACCGCAAAACACGGCCGGAAATCTTTCCAGTGGGTATGGATTGATTGCTGCACTACTAGTGACATCCTAGGAGGGACTTTAAGAATGGCAAGTGAACCTCCAGTGTAACAGCTTGTCGCGGCCTACACAACAGATTGGGAGCATCAAGCTCTATTAAGGGCTCAACATTGCCACCGGGGAAGCTAGTAAACAAGTAATCAAGAAAGGCAACAACACCCGGACTCCATTCCATCCCAGCACACAGTCAAATAAAGCATGGGTTTGGATGAGCTGATCACGGCCACGTGGGCGAGGCCTCGCAACACAAATATGGCGATGAAATATGAAAATTCTCTCTAAGGTACATTCCTTTGCAATTTCTTAGTACAACTTGGCAGATATGCATATAAGGCTCCTGTATGCAATATAAAAACAATATTAAAGGCTAATTTAGATCTTCTGCTGACAGATAAAGCATCAAATTACCTCATGCGTATCAAGCAGATGATCTGATTAGTCACCAGCAGGCACAATCCTTATAAAGGACTATCACACTTCAGAAAGGGTTTATACTGCAATCATAGCTCCAATCGTTAATGCCAATCCCTCATTGGAGTTTTCTGTGAAAATAAACTTTATATAACTGCAGTACAATGTCTCCAAAGAAACAGCACAAGATAGATAGGAACTCTAGGAGCCAGCAACAGGCCTCTATTCAGATGAATAACTTTTTCAAACCACTTGAACCTAGCACTATATCTCAGGTCCCTCAAGAACCAACAGAGAGCCATGCTTTGCTCTCATCAAATACAACTGATTCCTCTGCAGATAATGTGTCCATATCAAAAGCCTTTCTGGAATCTCTACCTTCTAAACAGGACTTCACAAATCTTATAACACAGGTTAAATCCTGTATTAAGGAGGAAATCTCTGAACTCCCCAAAGAAGTACATGAGATTGGCGACAGAGTTGATCACCTAGAAGGAGATTATGAATCACAACAATCAGAATTAACCAGTCTTCAGCAGAATGTTGATACACTGTCCAATACTATTTCTCAATTGCAAGACATATTAGAGGAAATTGAGAACAGGAGTAGATGTCAAAATCTCAGAATAAGAGGAATATCAGAAACCATCACACCGGACATCTTGGACTCATATTTACAGGACCTATTTAAACACTTGAAGGGCCCATCATATAATGCTCCTATCACAATGGATAGATTTCACAGAGCCTTAAGGCCTAAACCTAAAGAAGGTCTCCAGCCCAGGGATGCCATCATCAAAGTCCAAGATTACCAACAAAAGGAAAACATCATGTCCTTGGCAAGGAATTCTTCAACACTCCAAGAAATAGAAAACTTCTGCAAGGACTTAAATCCCTCACTATTGGATTAGACCCCATTATCTCCTTCTAGAGATACCCAGAATGACACACCAGCAACCCCTGCACCAAGACCTCAAAGATCCGTGTGGCAAACAGTATCCTCTAAAAGACAGAAACAGTCACAACCCGCTCAATCAGAAAATGGGCAAGACCTCTCCATATCATCTTAACTGTCCCTTATTGTCCCTGCTCATACTAAGATTTCTTAAGTTGTACTGGTTAGTATTTGGGTGTAGATACCTTATGAATATGTGATTATACCTAGTTGAATATTCTGGGGAGCTATTAGCTCCCAAATTGGTTAAATCTATTTACTTAGATAAGTACTGAAAATTTTTTTTTAAATGTTTACTAATTGTTATGTTTATACTTTGCTAACTCCCTATGGGGAGATTTTTTCTCAAACACTGTATTTAAACTTTGTTTTATTTTGGATCTTTCACATTCCTGAATTCTTGAGTATTCTAAAATCCATTCACACTATTTTGTACACAAGACACAGACCTAGGCAACTATCTCACAAACACATGTTTTCAAATTATGGCTTCACAACTTAAAGACCAGAAATTTACCCTCTATTTTCTATAAACACAAAAGGTCTAAATTCTCTGTGTAAACGTTCCAAGGCCTTCCATGACCTCATAAACAAAAATGGGAGTATCATATTCTTACAAGAGACGCCCTTTCAGAAAGGAAAGGAACCTAGATATTTCTCAGCACATTACCCAACCCATTTTCATAGTAGCAATCCAAAGAATAATATCAATGGGGTCAGCATCCTCTTCCACAAATCAATGCTCTTTGAACTTATTCATAAAGAGCAAGATAAGGAGGGCAGATTTCTAGGAGTATATGGTCTCCTATTCGGCAAGCCTATAGATTTAGTTAATATCTATGACACAAATGTCCACCAAGCCATCTTTTTTTCAGAATATCACAGACTCCATTTTAAAAATTTGCAAAGGGACCTCTATTACTAGCAGGGGATTTTAACATACCACTCGACCCAGCAATAGATAGCTCAAACCCCAACACACGTATACCTAACCAATCTTTACAATCTATCTGGAACAATTTCTCCCTTTTAACACTTCATGACACATGGAGACACATACACAGCAAGACATATTCCAGAATATTCCAGAATAGACTATATAATATCTGATCACTTATCCCTTCTATGTTTAAGAGAGTCATGTATTATACCCATTAGTTGGTCTGACCACTCCGATGTCAGTAGCACATTCCATTGGCCCTCTATTCCCATACACTCATATTATTGGAGACTGGATGAAACACTTTTAGCCGACCCACTAATCAACATAGATCTGGAAAAAGCTATTCAGGAATATTTTGCCATAAACGATAGCCAGGAAACCTCGCCTAAAGTATTATGGGAAGCCCATAAATGTGTCATTAGGGGCATCCTAATGAAACACAAAGCCATCAAAACAAAAAAAACAAGGCAGCAGTACTTAGAACTAATTAGAGACATTTCCAAGTTAGACTACTCCCATAAAAGATATCCAACAGATCAGGAAATACAAGCAAAATTAGATAAAGCCAGATCTCAACTAAATAGTCTCCTAGAGATTAAAGCCCCAAACACAGCCTTTCTATTTCGCCAGAAATACTACTCTCAATGGCAATAAACCAGGCAAGTTGCTGGCAAGAGCCTTGAAAAACAAGCAAACAACCTCATATATACATTCGCTTCTCTTAGACACCACAGGTAAAACAACAGACTCCATACATATAGCTAATGCATTCCTAAAATATTATTCTAAACTATATAATCTCTTCCCCAAGCGATCTACAACCAATCATCAAAAAGTATGCAAGGAATATCTGAACCCACTAACCACTCCTCAAATACTCCCAGAACATTTTCAATCTCTTAGCATTCCTCTTACCTTTCAGGAACTATAGAATGCCATCCAGGCTCAGATGGTTTTAGTAATAGTTATTATAAAACCTTTGGGAACTTTCTAAAATCACATTTAGTAAAGCTGTTCAATCTTATAGACAGAGACCATCCCCCCCAACCTCAATGACAGAAGCACATATAACGGTATTACCCAAACCTGGCAAACCCGCCAACACCCCCTCCAACTTTTGCCCCATATCCCTGCTTAACGTAGATCTTAAATTATACTCAAAAATCCTAGCTAATAGACTAAATATTATATTTCCACAAAGATCAGACAGAGTTTGTGCCGCAGAGAGAAGCTAAAGACAATACAAATAAAATACTCCACTTATTACAATTCACTCATTTACACAAAATACTGTTCCCTTTTGTCTCAACCGATGCAGAAAAGGCTTTTGTTTGCTTAGATTGGACCTTTTTAACCTGCATCCTCCAAAAATTTGGTTTCCCCAAAGAATTTATCTCTAAAATATCAGCTCTATACATAAATCCATCAGCCAAAGTCAGAGTAAATCAGATCCCTTCTTCATAAAAAATGGAACTAGACAGGGTTGCCCTTTGTCCCCACTCCTCTTTGTCCTCTCGATGGAGATTTTAGCTATAAAATTGAGAAATTCCACTGAAGTGAAAGGTATAAAGATCAAGAACTATACTATAATAATATAAATTAGCTCTATTTGCTGATGATCTACTAATGGCAAATACCTCACCTTTGCGTAATATCTCTGCAGCACGAGACATCCTAACGAGGTATGGAAACCTATCTAACTTTACAGTCAATTACACAAAGTCAGAAATCCTCCCTATACATGTTCTGAAACAGGATCTGATAACACTAAATAACATTGCCCAACTCAAATTTCAACATAAATCTCTTAAATACCTGGGTATTCACTTATCACCAGAGATACATGACCTGTATAAACTAAATTATAAGGAGGATAGGAGCAACTAAAATTACCCTGTTACCCAAAGTGCTATACATTTTACAAACAGTACCAATCCCTCTCCAAGGCTATTTTATGCCACAACTACAATCTATAGCAAACTCCTACATTTGGAAAACAAACCCTCCTAGAATTTCCAGATCTACCCTTTATCTAAACCCATGTAATGGAGGGTTAGGCAGTTTTTCTCTCCAGAATAGTGGAATGATGCACCTTTTAGGAACACCATCATAAGCAATGGGTTCAATATCAGAATCTCCACAGCTTGAATTATCCTGTTGGATATACAGAAAACATTATAAACAAACAAATTATACAGACCTTATAATAACTGAAATACGATAGGACAGTTAGTTTGTAATCCAATACTTTATTGTTCCAACTTAAATTAGGAGACAAATGAACAACAGCAGCTGTTCAGGGAGTGCGTAACACCACCTGGCTTAAGCGTTTCGGCTTACACCATAATCATAGCCACTGGCGTTAGGATCTTACAACTTCCTTTTAAAACAATCTGAGAAAACCTTATTGGTTAATACTAAAAAATGAAACATCCTACCCTGTTATATCAATGAGTACCTATGGTAACCATACAAATACTATGCAATACATGATATATAAGAGAAAAACAAATACATCAAAAACAACTTCAAAATTGTAGAAAGAAATGTGACAAAAAATCTAACCTGTCTATTAAAAACGTTCAATCCACAGTTAAACATGTAATATCTCTAACTTATAACCATCCGACCACACCACCTTCAGACCACTTACTATCATACACTAAATCGTGGGAGAAAGACTTTTCTAATCTCTAATAATGAATGGCAATCAATTTTCATAAATACTTGCAAATCAGCACACTCTGCTAAATTACTAGAAACTAACAATAATGTCCTAACCAGATTGTACCTAACTCCACAGAAATTAAAATACATATTCCCAAACATTTCTAATAGATGCTGGAGACAACGTGCAGAAGAGGGCTCCATGTATCATATTTGGTGGTCCAGCCCTAAAATACAACCCTTTAGGAATTTTATAGTGAAATATATGCAGGAAACTATAGGTATGCCAATCCCAACAGATCCTTTAATATTCCAAATTCACATTTACCCAAAACTTCAGTCAAAACTTCACACAAAACTCTTCCAGATAATGGTCAGTAGCGCTAAACAACTTATTCCACGTATGTGGGGGAAAAAGGATAACCCCCCACTCTATTAATGTGGATCCAAGAAGTACAAAATAACATTAAATTAGAAAGATACCACTATTTACTGTAGGACACCCTAGACAAATATTATAATATAATGTTTCTATGGGAATCTAGGTCAAATCAATAATCCAAGAAATCCTGTAGGGGGCCTATATATTTACCTATTTAAAAACCCACACAGAGAGTAATGGTGTAATACTCAAATTCTAAGCTCACATTCAGGACATTATTTTATTTAAATGTAATTGTTATTGTTTAATGTTTAATTGTTTTATGGTTTATTAAGTTAAAAAGCAGAAAAAAAAATATCAAGGAAACAAACGAGATCCAAGTAAACCGGAGACAAATATTCCTATTTACAGCACTTTGTAGCTCTCTGGAAAATTGGCCTATGAGCTGATTTTAAAGGAACAATATGGACTCCCCTACAGGAGAGAAGAAAAAATTGACTTTTGGGGAATCCCTAAAATGGAAATTGTTCTGTAACCTTGCCAAACTTTTGTGATTATGTGAAACTTTTCTTGCATATGTTGTAATAAAAATATTTAAATTAAAAAAAAAAAAAAAAAAAAAATAAGATCTAAATTAAAGTTATTCCTTGTAATTTACTATATTGATTTAAAAACCGTAAGGCTTTCTCAGCATTAGCATTTCATGTAACTCTAACTATGTATGTGGTCTGCTGCTTAGGGTTGCAACCTTGGCCATGTTTTCCTGAGCAGTTATGAGTTACCGGTCAAGCATACAGACTGACAGTGTGCACGTACATACCCACCTCATGCTGGCCCAAGTGGCAGCTGGGACATTGCTTAGCAGTGGTTGCTACCTAAGTCATGTTTTCCTGGACAGTTGTGCGTTACGCCTCCTGCTGGGTGTGCAGGGAGGAACATGTATAGTGTCTCTCAATAGCACATGAATGGTGCTGCTGGACAGCATTATTCATGTTTCTCCCTGCACACCCTATAGTATGTATAACTCATAACTGTCGGGGAAAACATGGCAGAGGTAGGAATCACTGCTAAGCAATGTCACAGCTGCCACTTGGGCCTGCATGAGGTGGGAACGCGCTTGTACTCAGTCAGTCTGTATGCTTGGCCGGCGCATACAAAGTAAAACAAAACCTGTAGAAACCAGTTGTGATTCTAGAGTAGATGCTACGCACAATGATTTATTACTGTAGCCTCACAAACATTTAGGCGCCAGACACTTTTTAGATTTGCTAGTGCCTTTTTTACACCCTCAGTGCCCTATACAGAGGATGGGTAAAGGAAGAGCCTGGATTAAAAAAAAATAAAAAAAAGACTACAACAGGCTTTGTGGTGAACCATTTGCACAACTACCGCTAAAGATGTATATTGCACAAATGCTTGTATTAAAACTAAAAAGCATAAATGGCCGGTATGCACCTTTTAAGGGACATTAAAGGATGTAGGCATAGCCCTACACAGTAGAAAATCAAAAATAAGGGAGAGGGAAGGAAGGGGTACTACGATACACAAAAAGGTGGGATGGGGTCCCTATCTAATGATTGTGGGAGGGGGGACCACTACACTACAGAAAACAAATTAAAAAAATAAAATAAATGATATATTTAATAAGATGGTAGGCACTAGTTAAAGGGGGGGAGGGTTAGAGAGCTGTTTGAGAGGGATCAGGGAGGCTGGGGGGTATGGGGGATCCTAAACTGCAGAAAACAGAAAGATAAAAAATATTTAATAAAAAAAAAAAATGCCTTAAATTTTCACATTGCCAGAGTGTCTACTAGTACCTAATATGGGGGTTACCAGTGGGGGGTGAGGGAGGGAAGAGATATGTTTGAGAGGGATCAGTTAAGGATCAGGGGTTGGGAAGTGTCAGATGGGAGGGTAATCTCTACACTAGAGCTAAAATTAACCTTACAAGCTGAAGCTACCTAATTAACACCTTTACTGCCGGGAATAATAGAAGATTGGTGCGCAGCTGCAATTAGCGGCCTTCTAATTACCAAAAACCAATGGCAAAGCCATATATGTCTGCTATTTCTAAACAATGGGGATCCCAGAGAAGCTTTTACAACTATTTGTGCCATGATTGCACAAGCGGTATGTAAATAATTTCAGTGAGAAACCCAAAGTTTGTGAAAAAGTTAACAACAATTATTTTTTATTTGATCACATTTGGCAGTGAAATGGTGGCATGAAATATTCCAAAATGGGCCTAGATCAATGCCTTGTATTGTCTACTTTAAAAATATACATAGTTTTGACAGATAAATAAAAATAAAATAAAAAAACAAGGCTCTATTTCTTTTTAAATGGAGTGATAGCAAAAGCACATTTCAACCAATCAATATGCAGCACATAAAAATGTGAGGGTTCTGCAATCTAAGGAACACTCTATCCTCTATCTGTAGATAAACTACAATATTCAGAGATAAATTACAGCACAAGCAGTCAACATAAAGAAAAGTGCCTTGCAAAGTTTATTTTTAATTATGAAAAACTAAACATTTTATTCAGAATGAAATTGAAAGTGCCCTTAAGGTTGTGAACCACCAATTACTCACACATGAGGACATTGGGGTTCCCTGTAATACAGTTTAGGAAATGCTACCTTACAAAATACCCTGTTTGTACCGTGCAGTATAAAAATGCTGATATCCAGGTGGCCAGTTTATGACTAGAATGCTGGGCACAGTCAGAACCATCCAGGCTGGGCTGTTTTGACCGCACTGTATTGTTTTCGTGCATTTAGCAGGACATTGCTAATAACAAAGTCAGTGTAATGCTCAGAGCGGCAGACTCCCTGCTGTATAAATACCATCCCTGACATCGTTATATTAGTTCAGGCTCCTGGAAATGATTTTATACGACCTCCTTCTGCTGCTTTTGGTGCTGTCACTAGCACAAGCAACATTGCCCCAGCATATAGTGCATCCCAAATTTCTGCATCTTGGTAAGTCCCATTTAACTAATTCTATAGACTGATACATGCTAAATTATTAGGGTACAGCGCACCCTTTTATTCATGTTATTCATACAGAAACACATGTTTTTCTTCTGCTTTTTATCTCCTATTCTCTTCTTTGCGGTTATTTGGTTTTTTTTATCAAAATTGCTTCATTCCCACAATATTCTGTGATGAAGAGATACCTAGGTAGGAATATAGCGCACTACATGGCAGGAAATAGTGCACCATCTGGTGCTCTTGCAAATGGATAACATTATTGCAAAACTGCTGCCATATAGTGCGTCAGAAATGGGCCGGCTCCTAAGCATATGTCCCTGCTTTCCAACAAAAGACACCAAGAGAATGAAACTAGAAAGTTGTTCAAAATCACATGCTCTTTCTAAATTGTCAAAGAAAAAATTTGGGTTTCATGTCCATTTAAAATGAAAACTTTACAAAATTATAATAAAATGTTTACAAACTGAACTCATTATAGATTTATATTATTCTAATCAGAGTTGAAAATTTCCAGCAGTCAACTAACCTTGGAATAGTAACACATTAGGTGTTGTGCAATATTTAACATTAAAGGGACAGTGTACTCTAAAAATGTTCTCCAATTTTTAGAGAGTGTTCCCAAAGTGTTCCCAGTGATCCCTTAACCTCCTGGGGTGTATTAAATTGTTTACAAATATCTGTTTTAAATTAATTTTGACAGGCATTGTCTTTCAACTGAGGTCACAGCTTCTAGGCATGCTCCAGCAGATAATCGCTGTGCACTTTTGCACTCTACCAAAGCAACAATAGATATAGATACAGCCATAGAAGGAAATGTGTGAGGGGAGTTAGAGCTTTACAATTCAGAAACTAAAAAGAAAAGGTTAATTGTGAGGCACTACAGTATAAATTTGCAGGTAAAGTAATTAAAGTACATATTATATTATTATTATATTTTGTCTCTATCCCAACTTGTTTTATGTCCCTTTAAAATAGCTGCATTTAAATGTTGAAACCACGTCCTTTACTGAAATTTTAAATACTGCAGTATTAGCTATAGAAAGGTTATGTAAACACAAATGCTTATTTGAATTGCTCTCTGTTAGTGTCTGATATTCAAAACCTCGCTGACATGGAGAGAAATAACTACAAAAAAAGAAATAACTACATTTATTTAAGGGCTTCTTAGATAATTTCGCCTTGAGTGGCTAGGTTTTAAATATCAGGCCCAAAGTGTTAATACAGAGAGATTATTAAATTATTGTTAATACAGAGAGATTATTAAATTAGTCTTTTGTGTATAAAGATAAAGCTATAATAAGGAGGTCTGATCTTGAAGCAAGCTCAGTCCATTTAAAAGTGTAGTGGTTTCAATACGCAGAAACAGATATTTCTTATACAAAAAAACCTATACCAACACATTCTATACCAACACCTCTAGATACACAGTCACACACCTCTAGAGGCAAAATCACGCACCTCTAGAGACTCAGTCACACACCTCTAGAGACACAATCACAAACCTCTAGAGACTCAGTCAAACACCTCTAGAGACTCAGAAACACCTCTAGAGACACAATCACACACCTCTAGAGACTCAGTCATACACCTCTAGAGACACACAGTCACACACACCTTTAGAGACACAATCACACACCTCTAGAGACTCAGTCATACACCTCTAGAGACACACAGTCACACACACCTTTAGAGACACAATCACACACCTCTAGAAACTCAGTCATACACCTCTAGAGACACACAGTCACACACACCTCTAGAGACACAATCACACACCTCTAGAGACTCAGTCATACACCTCTAGAGACACACAGTCACACACACCTTTAGAGACACAATCACACACCTCTAGAGACTCAGTCATACACCTCTAGAGACACACAGTCACACACACCTCTAGAGACACAATCACACACCTCTAGAGACTCAGTCATACACCTCTAGAGACACACAGTCACACACACCTTTAGAGACACAATCACACACCTCTAGAGGCAAAATCACACACCTCTAGAGGCAAAATCACACACCTCTAAAGACACAGTCACACACCTCTAGAGATTCAGTCACACACCTCTAGAGACACAATCACAAACCTCTAGAGACTCAGTCACACACCTCTAGAGACTCAGAAACACCTCTAGAGACACAATCACACACCTCTAGAGACTCAGTCATACACCTCTAGAGACTCACAGTCACACACACCTTTAGAGACACACAGTCACACACACCTTTAGAGACACAATCACACACCTCTAGAGACACAGTCACACACCTCTAGATACACAGTCACACACCTCTAGATACTCAGTCACACACACCTCTAGAGAATCAGTCACACACCTCTAGAGACTCAGTCACACACACCTCTAGATACTCAGTCACACACACCTCTAGAGACTCAGTCACACACACCTCTAGATACTCAGTCCCACACACCTCTAGATACTCAGTCACACACACCTCTAGAGACACAGTCACACACCTCTAGATACACAGTCACACACCTCTAAATACACAGCCACACACCTCTAGAGACACAGTCACACACCTCTAGAGACACAGTCACACACACCTCTAGAGACACAGTCACACACCTCTAGTGACTCAGTCACACACCTCTAGAGACTCAGTCACACACCTCTAGAGACACAGTCACACACACCTCTAGAGACACAGTCACACACCTCTAGAGACACAGTCACACACCTCTAGATACACAATCACACATCTCTAGAGACTCAGTCACACACCCTTCTAGAGACACAGTCACACACCTCTAGATACACAGTCACACACCTCTAAATACACAGCCACACACCTCTAGTGACTCAGTCACACACCTCTAGAGACACAGTCACACACCTCTAAATACACAGTCACACACCTCTAGAGACTCAGTCACACACCTCTAGAGACACAGTCACACACCTCTAAATACACAGTCACACACCTCTAGAGACACAGTCACACACACCTCTAGAGACACAGTCACACACACCTCTAGAGACACAGTCACACACCTCTAGAGACACAGTCACACACCTCTAGAGACACAGTCACACACCTCTACAGACTCAGTCACACACACCTCTAGAGACACAGTCACACACACCTCTAGAGACACAGTCACACACCTCTAGAGACACAGTCACACACCTCTAGATACACAGTCACACACACCTCTAGAGACACAGTCACACACCTCTAGAGACACAGTCACACACCTCTAGATACACAGTCACACACCTCTAGAGACACAGTCACACACCTCTAGAGACACAGTCACACACACCTCTAGAGAAACAGTCACACACCTCTAGAGACACAGTCACACATCTCTAGATACACAGCCACACACCTCTAGAGACTCAGTCACACACCTCTAGAGACACAGTCACACACCTCTAAATACACAGTCACACACCTCTAGAGACTCAGTCACACACACATCTAGAGACACAGTCACACACCTCTAGAGACTCAGTCACACACACATCTAGAGACTCAGTCACACACACCTCTAGAGACTCAGTCACACACCTCTAGAGACTCAGTCACACACCTCTAGAGACTCAGTCACACACCTCTAGATACACAGTCACACACACCTCTAGAGACTCAGTCACACACCTCTAGAGACTCAGTCACACACACATCTAGAGACACAGTCACACACCTCTAGAGACTCAGTCACACACACATCTAGAGACTCAGTCACACACACCTCTAGAGACTCAGTCACACACCTCTAGAGACTCAGTCACACACCTCTAGAGACTCAGTCACACACCTCTAGATACACAATCACATACCTCTGGAGACACAATCACACACACTTCTAGAGACTCAGTCACACACACCTCTAGAGACACAGTCACACACCTCTAGAGACACAGTCACACACCTCTAGAGACTCAGTCACACACTTCTAGAGACTCAGTCACACACCTCTAGAGACTCAGTCACACACACCTCTAGAGACTCAGTCACACACCTCTAGAGACTCAGTCACACACATCTAGAGACACGTCACACACCTCTAGAGACTCAGTCAGACACATCTAGAGACTCAGTCACACACATCTAGAGACTCAGTCACACACATCTAGAGACTCAGTCAGACACATCTAGAGACAGTCACACACATCTAGAGACTCAGTCACACACATCTAGAGACACGTCACACACCTGTAGAGACTCAAGTCACACACATCTAGAGACACGTGACACACCTGTAGAGACTCAAGTCAAGTCAAGAATACTTTATTAGCATGACATTATTACATGTGTTTCCAAAGTAATATGTTACAATAAAACAGATCAATAACAATTTATAAAGTAGGAGTATAGTGGGTAAATATGATAGTTCATATAATCTGATTGGGGGTTCTGGTCATGTGACAGTCTGCTACATATTTTGCTACTATCCTTTTTTCTCCTAAGAGTACACATAGCCTTTCTTGTTCCAATATCTGTGGGAAGTCTGTTATTTCTTTCATTATTTTTGGGAAGTATTTATCCCTTAAGAGTTTGTATCTTGTACAGTACAAGAGGAAATGTGCTTCAGTCTCTATGTCCCCATTGTCACACTGTGCACATTGTCTGGCTGCCCTGGGTCTCCATTTTGTCTGATATCTGCCAGTCTCTATTTCCAGCTGGTGGTCAGAGATTCTGTATTTAGTGAGTATCTGTCTGTGCTTTGGGTTGGTGACACTTGTGAGATACTCAGCTAGTTTGTACTCTCTTTGTAGAGACCTGTAACACTCCAGCTTGTTCTGTTGCCCTATCTGTTCCTCCCAGTGCCCAGTGTACCACTCCTTCAGAGCTGTTTGTAAAGTGTTTGGTGACACTCTCTCATGGGCTGTGCTTTTGCTTATGTGGTTTTGCAGGTCTGATATATATTCTCTAAATGCTTTTGATGCTGGGTCACAGAGTGCTTGGTGGTAAAGTGCACTTGTGTCATTATTTGTGAGGTGACACCAGAATTTGTACACCCGATTTTGCATTGGTAGCAACAATGGGAATCTTCCCAGCTCTGCTCTGCACCCATTGTTAGGGGCGCTTCTGTGTACCCGCAGTGCATATTTACAGAATTGGAGATGTGCAATTTCTGTGAGAGTTTTGTCCCATTCTCAGTAGTTCTGGGTCAGTGTTGGGCCCCAGACCTCACAGCCATACAGCAGGATTGGTACAATGGTGCTTTCAAATACCTTAAAGGGCCATAATACCCAAATGTTTAAACACTTGAAAGTGATGCAGCATAGCTGTAAAAAGCTGACTAGAAAATATCACCTGAACATCTCTATGTAAAAAAGAAAGATATTTTACCTCAAAAGTTCCTCAGTAGCCACCTCCCATTGTAAAGGATTTCTAAGCAGCATATTAGTATGTCTGTCCCGGGACAACTGAAAGGATGAGCTTCGTGCACTCTCATATTATTTCACCAATCAGGTAAAGGAAGCTTACTATGAAATCTCATGAGAGTTAAGTCAAATCTCATGAGATCACAGTAAGAGTTCATGACCTCAGCACTGCTGATGCTGATTGGCTGCTGTTCATTTCTTCATTTTTTTACCTGCAGCTGGGAGCAGGTGAAGTATGACTTTTTACACAGAACTTACTCTGCTGAGCTGAGGAGATTGTGAGGTAAAATATCTTCCTTTTTTATATAGAGATGCTCAGGTGATATTTTCCTGTCAGCTTTTTACAGTTATACTGCATCAGTTTCAAGTGATTTAGCATATGAGTATTATGTCCCTTTAAGTAACAGTTCTGTAGGAGGGTTTAGACTGGCTAGCAGCTTCTTTATTGCATGGAAGGCTCTAAGGGCTTTTTCTTGCAGTGTTTTGATGGCCAGTTTAAAGCTTCCTGATGCACTCAGTGTAAGCCCAAGATAGGTATAATTTAATGAGTGCTCTACCTCTTTAGAGAACAATAGGAATTTGAGTTTTTGCTGGAGATTTTTGGGCTTTTTCTGGAAAATCATGACTTTTGTTTTTTCCATATTCACTTCCATTGCCCATGGCTTACAGTATGTCTGCAGTAGGTCTAGTTTTTCTTGCAAACCCACTGCTGTGGGGGACAGGATGAGCAGGTCATCTGCATATAAGAGACAATGGATTCCCTTCCCATTCAGGGATATACCTGGTGCTGTGCATTTCTCCAGTACTGTGGGCAGATCATTAATGTACAGGTTGAATAATGTGGGGCTGAGGCTGCATCTTTGTCTGACACCTCTCTTTTGTTCAAAGCTCTTTGTTTGTAGTTTGTTTATTTTTACTTTACATTTGAGGGATGAATACATGATCTTTATTATGTCATATGTCTTCCCACCAATTCCACTTTGCAGCAGTTTCATGTATAGGCCAGGGTGCCAGATTGAGTCAAATGCTTTTTTGAAGTCCACAAAACATGCAAACACCTTCCCTGATGGTGAACTTTTCACATACTTGTTAGTGATAGCTTGTAATGTGAAGATGTGGTCTGTGGTTCTTTGTTTAGGGAGGAAACCTATCTGACTCATGTGCAGGGTTCTGCTGTCTATTAGACATTTTAATATGCTCTGGTTCAGGATTGTGCAGAAGAGTTTGCTCACATTTCTGTTTACACAGACTCCCCTGTAGTTATTTGGGTCAGTTAGATCCCCATGTTTGTGGATTGGGGTAACCAGACCTTCTGTCCATGTTTCTGGGAAGTGCCCTGATTGTAAGATGATATTAAACAGTTTTTTGAGAGCCTCTTGGAGCTGTGGGCTGCTGTGAATCAGCATCTCATTTAGTATTTGGTCAGATCCACAAGCTTTTCTTGGTTTTAATGACCTTATGCTTTCTGCAACTTCCTGTAGTGTGAATGGGAAGTCTAGAGGAGTTTGATAGTTCTTTGTTACATTTTCTAAATTTAACAGTTTTTCACAAGTTTCTTTTTGTGACATACTGAGCTTATTAGGTTCTAGATCTTTGTATAATGTTTGAAAATAATCTGTCCCTATGTCACCATCTTGGACTGGAATATGCCCAGTGGCTTTTGAGGGGAATTTTTTCCACAAGCTCCAAAAGGAATTATTATCTGTTGATTCTTGAATTTGGGAAAGTGTTTTATTTAGGTGGTTTATTTTCTTGCGTTTGAGGGTAGTTTTGTACTCTTTTAGTTTACAGTTATATGTGCACCTCAGATCCTCTCGTAGTGGTTCTCTGTGTTTAAGGTTTGATCATTTTCTCACCTCAAGTCTTAAGGCTGCACATTCTTTATCAAACCAATCATTTTTATTGTTATTTTTCCTTTGTCTTTTGTCTGACAGTTTAAGGGATTTGTTTGCTGCTCTATGGAGAATAGTTGCTAAATCATTTGTTGCTTTATTTGTGTCATATGGAGTATAACTGTAGCTTCTATTAATGAAAGCATTAATTTTATTAGTTATCTCCTCAGTTTCCAAACTGTTCATAAAGATTTCCTTACTTTGTTGGGACCACAGGAAATTAGGGGGTATTCTGTACAGATGTTTCCTGGCTTTCCATGTTGGGATTTTCTTTGAACTATTGATGTGTATGACAATTTGGTTATGGTCTGATAGGTAGGACTGGGGTCTTACGATCAGCGAACTGATCTTTCTGATGTCCAGGTCAGTTATCACATAGTCAATGACACTTTTACCACTTGATGAGTTAAATGTAAAACTTCCCAGCCTGTCTGCAGTTACCCTTCCATTTACAATGTACAGACCTAATCTTTTAGAAACATCAAGGAGTTTTTTCCCAGTCACGCATCTCTAGATACTCAGTCACACACACCTCTAGATACTCAGTCACACACACCTCTAGATACTCAGTCACACACACCTCTAGATACTCAGTCACACACACCTCTAGATACTCAGTCACACACACCTCTAGAGACTCAGTCACACACACCTCTAGATACTCAGTCACACACCTCTAGAGACTCAGTCACACACACCTCTAGAGACACAGTCACACACCTCTAGAGACTCAGTCACACACACCTCAAGAGACACAGTCACACACACCTCTAGATACTCAGTCACACACACCTCTAGAGACACAGTCACACACACCTCTAGATACTCAGTCACACACCTCTAGATACTCAGTCACACACACCTCTAGAGACTCAGTCACACACACCTCTAGAGACACAGTCACACACACCTCTAGAGACACAGTCACACACACCTCTAGATACTCAGTCACACACACCTCTAGAGACACAGTCACACACACCTCAAGAGACACAGTCACACACACCTCTAGATACTCAGTCACACACACCTCTAGAGACACAGTCACACACACCTCTAGATACTTAGTCACACACCTCTAGATACTCAGTCACACACCTCAAGAGACACAGTCACACACACCTCTAGATACTCAGTCACACACACCTCTAGATACACAGTCACACACCTCTAGATACTCAGTCACACACCTCTAGAGACACAGTCACACACCTCTAGAGACACAGTCACACACACCTCTAGATACTCAGTCACACACACCTCTAGTCACTCAGTCACACACACCTCTAGAGACTCAGTCACACACCTCTAGTCACTCAGTCACACACACCTCTAGATACTCAGTCACACACACCTCTAGAGACACAGTCACACACACCTCTAGATACTCAGTCACACACCTCTAGATACTCAGTCACACACCTCAAGAGACACAGTCACACACACCTCTAGATACTCAGTCACACACACCTCTAGATACACAGTCACACACCTCTAGATACTCAGTCACACACCTCTAGAGACACAGTCACACACCTCTAGAGACACAGTCACACACACCTCTAGATACTCAGTCACACACACCTCTAGTCACTCAGTCACACACACCTCTAGAGACTCAGTCACACACCTCTAGTCACTCAGTCACACACACCTCTAAATACTCAGTCACACACACCTCTAGATACTCAGTCACACACACCTCTAGAGACACAGTCACACACCTCTAGATACTCAGTCACACACACCTCTAGATACTCAGTCACACACACCTCTAGAGACTCAGTCACACACACCTCTAGAGACTCAGTCACACACCTCTAGAGACTCAGTCACACACACCTCTAGAGACTCAGTCACACACACCTCTAGTCACTCAGTCACACACACCTCTAGAGACTCAGTCAAACACCTCTAGATACTCAGTCACACACACCTCTAGAGAATCAGTCACACACCTATAGATACTCAGTCACACACACCTCTAGAGACTCAGTCACACACCTCTAGAGACTCAGTCACACACCTCTAGATACTCAGTCACACACACCTCTAGAGACTCAGTCACACACCTCTAGATACACAGTCACACACCTCTAGATACTCAGTCACACACACCTCTAGAGAATCAGTCACACACCTCTAGAGACTCAGTCACACACACCTCTAGATACTCAGTCACACACACCTCTAGAGACTCAGTCCCACACACCTCTAGATACTCAGTCCCACACACCTCTAGATACTCAGTCACACACACCTCTAGATACTCAGTCACACACCTCTATATACTCAGTCACACACACCTCTAGATACTCAGTCACACACACCTCTAGAGACTCAGTCACACACACCTCTAGAGACTCAGTCACACACACCTCTAGAGACTCAGTCACACACCTCTAGAGACTCAGTCACACACACCTCTAGAGACTCAGTCACACACACCTCTAGAGACTCAGTCACACACCTCTAGAGACTCAGTCACACACACCTCTAGAGACACAGTCACACACACCTCAAGAGACACAGTCACACACACCTCTAGATACTCAGTCACACACACCTCTAGAGACACAGTCACACACACCTCTAGATACTCAGTCACACACCTCTAGAGACACAGTCACACACAACTCTAGATACACAGTCACACACACCTCTAGAGACTCAGTCACACACACCTCTAGAGACACAGTCACACACACCTCAAGAGACACAGTCACACACACCTCTAGATACTCAGTCACACACACCTCTAGAGACACAGTCACACACACCTCTAGATACTCAGTCACACACCTCTAGAGACACAGTCACACACAACTCTAGATACACAGTCACACACACCTCTAGATACACAGTCACACACACCTCTAGAGACACAGTCACACACACCTCAAGAGACACAGTCACACACACCTCTAGATACTCAGTCACACACCTCTAGATACTCAGTCACACACACCTCTAGAGACTCAGTCACACACACCTCTAGAGACACAGTCACACACACCTCTAGATACTCAGTCACACACACCTCTAGAGACACAGTCACACACACCTCAAGAGACACAGTCACACACACCTCTAGATACTCAGTCACACACACCTCTAGAGACACAGTCACACACACCTCTAGATACTCAGTCACACACCTCTAGATACTCAGTCACACACCTCAAGAGACACAGTCACACACACCTCTAGATACTCAGTCACACACACCTCTAGATACACAGTCACACACCTCTAGATACTCAGTCACACACCTCTAGAGACACAGTCACACACCTCTAGAGACACAGTCACACACACCTCTAGATACTCAGTCACACACACCTCTAGTCACTCAGTCACACACACCTCTAGAGACTCAGTCACACACCTCTAGTCACTCAGTCACACACACCTCTAGATACTCAGTCACACACACCTCTAGAGACACAGTCACACACACCTCTAGATACTCAGTCACACACACCTCTAGAGACACAGTCACACACACCTCTAGATACTCAGTCACACACACCTCTAGATACTCAGTCACACACACCTCTAGATACTCAGTCACACACACCTCTAGAGACACAGTCACACACCTCTAGATACTCAGTCACACACACCTCTAGATACTCAGTCACACACACCTCTAGAGACTCAGTCACACACACCTCTAGAGACTCAGTCACACACCTCTAGAGACTCAGTCACACACACCTCTAGAGACTCAGTCACACACACCTCTAGTCACTCAGTCACACACACCTCTAGAGACTCAGTCACACACCTCTAGATACTCAGTCACACACACCTCTAGAGAATCAGTCACACACCTCTAGATACTCAGTCACACACACCTCTAGAGACTCAGTCACACACCTCTAGAGACTCAGTCACACACCTCTAGATACTCAGTCACACACACCTCTAGAGACTCAGTCACACACCTCTAGATACACAGTCACACACCTCTAGATACTCAGTCACACACACCTCTAGAGAATCAGTCACACACCTCTAGAGACTCAGTCACACACACCTCTAGATACTCAGTCACACACACCTCTAGAGACTCAGTCACACACACCTCTAGATACTCAGTCCCACACACCTCTAGATACTCAGTCACACACACCTCTAGAGATTCAGTCACACACACCTCTAGATACTCAGTCACACACCTCTAGATACTCAGTCACACACACCTCTAGATACTCAGTCACACACACCTCTAGAGACTCAGTCACACACCTCTAGAGACTCAGTCACACACACCTCTAGAGACTCAGTCACACACACCTCTAGAGACTCAGTCACACACCTCTAGAGACTCAGTCACACACACCTCTAGAGACTCAGTCACACACACCTCTAGAGACTCAGTCACACACCTCTAGAGACTCAGTCACACACACCTCTAGAGACACAGTCACACACACCTCAAGAGACACAGTCACACACACCTCTAGATACTCAGTCACACACACCTCTAGAGACACAGTCACACACACCTCTAGAGACACAGTCACACACAACTCTAGATACACAGTCACACACACCTCTAGAGACTCAGTCACACACACCTCTAGAGACACAGTCACACACACCTCAAGAGACACAGTCACACACACCTCTAGATACTCAGTCACACACACCTCTAGAGACACAGTCACACACACCTCTAGATACTCAGTCACACACCTCTAGAGACACAGTCACACACAACTCTAGATACACAGTCACACACACCTCTAGATACACAGTCACACACACCTCTAGAGACACAGTCACACACACCTCAAGAGACACAGTCACACACACCTCTAGATACTCAGTCACACACCTCTAGATACTCAGTCACACACACCTCTAGAGACTAAGTCACACACACCTCTAGAGACACAGTCACACACACCTCTAGATACTCAGTCACACACACCTCTAGAGACACAGTCACACACACCTCTAGATACTCAGTCACACACACCTCTAGAGACACAGTCACACACACCTCTAGATACTCAGTCACACACCTCTAGATACTCAGTCACACACCTCAAGAGACACAGTCACACACACCTCTAGATACTCAGTCACACACACCTCTAGATACACAGTCACACACCTCTAGATACTCAGTCACACACCTCTAGAGACACAGTCACACACCTCTAGAGACACAGTCACACACACCTCTAGATACTCAGTCACACACACCTCTAGTCACTCAGTCACACACACCTCTAGAGACTCAGTCACACACCTCTAGTCACTCAGTCACACACACCTCTAGATACTCAGTCACAGACACCTCTAGAGACACAGTCACACACACCTCTAGATACTCAGTCACACACATCTAGATACTCAGTCACACACCTCAAGAGACACAGTCACACACACCTCTAGATACTCAGTCACACACACCTCTAGATACACAGTCACACACCTCTAGATACTCAGTCACACACCTCTAGAGACACAGTCACACACCTCTAGAGACACAGTCACACACACCTCTAGATACTCAGTCACACACACCTCTAGTCACTCAGTCACACACACCTCTAGAGACTCAGTCACACGCCTCTAGTCACTCAGTCACACACACCTCTAGATACTCAGTCACACACACCTCTAGAGACACAGTCACACACACCTCTAGATACTCAGTCACACACCTCTAGATACTCAGTCACACACCTCAAGAGACACAGTCACACACACCTCTAGATACTCAGTCACACACACCTCTAGATACACAGTCACACACCTCTAGATACTCAGTCACACACCTCTAGAGGCACAGTCACACACCTCTAGAGACACAGTCACACACACCTCTAGATACTCAGTCACACACACCTCTAGTCACTCAGTCACACACACCTCTAGAGACTCAGTCACACACCTCTAGTCACTCAGTCACACACACCTCTAGATACTCAGTCACACACACCTCTAGAGACACAGTCACACACACCTCTAGATACTCGGTCACACACATCTAGATACTCAGTCACACACCTCAAGAGACACAGTCACACACACCTCTAGATACTCAGTCACACACACCTCTAGATACACAGTCACACACCTCTAGATACTCAGTCACACACCTCTAGAGACACAGTCACACACCTCTAGAGACACAGTCACACACACCTCTAGATACTCAGTCACACACACCTCTAGTCACTCAGTCACACACACCTCTAGAGACTCAGTCACACACCTCTAGTCACTCAGTCACACACACCTCTAGATACTCAGTCACACACACCTCTAGATACTCAGTCACACACACCTCTAGAGACACAGTCACACACCTCTAGATACTCAGTCACACACACCTCTAGATACTCAGTCACACACACCTCTAGAGACTCAGTCACACACACCTCTAGAGACTCAGTCACACACCTCTAGAGACTCAGTCACACACACCTCTAGAGACTCAGTCACACACACCTCTAGTCACTCAGTCACACACACCTCTAGAGACTCAGTCACACACCTCTAGATACTCAGTCACACACACCTCTAGAGAATCAGTCACACACCTCTAGATACTCAGTCACACACACCTCTAGAGACTCAGTCACACACCTCTAGAGACTCAGTCACACACCTCTAGATACTCAGTCACACACACCTCTAGAGACTCAGTCACACACCTCTAGATACACAGTCACACACCTCTAGATACTCAGTCACACACACCTCTAGAGAATCAGTCACACACCTCTAGAGACTCAGTCACACACACCTCTAGATACTCAGTCACACACACCTCTAGAGACTCAGTCACACACACCTCTAGAGACTCAGTCCCACACACCTCTAGATACTCAGTCACACACACCTCTAGAGACTCAGTCACACACACCTCTAGATACTCAGTCACACACTTCTAGATACTCAGTCACACACACCTCTAGATACTCAGTCACACACACCTCTAGAGACTCAGTCACACACCTCTAGAGACTCAGTCACACACACCTCTAGAGACTCAGTCACACACACCTCTAGAGACTCAGTCACACACCTCTAGAGACTCAGTCACACACACCTCTAGAGACTCAGTCACACACACCTCTAGAGACTCAGTCACACACACCTCTAGATACTCAGTCACACACACCTCTAGAGACTCAGTCACACACACCTCTAGATACTCAGTCACACACACCTCTAGAGACTCAGTCACACACACCTCTAGAGACTCAGTCACACACCTCTAGATACTCAGTCACACACACCTCTAGATACTCAGTCACACACACCTCTAGATACTCAGTCACACACACCTCTAGATACTCAGTCACACACCTCTAGATACTCAGTCACACACACCTCTAGATACTCAGTCACACACACCTCTAGAGACTCAGTCACACACCTCTAGAGACTCAGTCACACACACCTCTAGAGACTCAGTCACACACACCTCTAGAGACTCAGTCACACACCTCTAGAGACTCAGTCACACACCTCTAGAGACTCAGTCACACACACCTCTAGAGACTCAGTCATACACCTCTAGAGACACACAGTCACACACACCTCTACAGACTCAGTCACACACACCTCTAGAGAGACAATCACACACCTATAGAGATTCAGTCACACACACCTCTAGAGACTCAGTCATACACCTCTAGAGACACAATCACACACCTCTAGAGACACAATCACACACCTCTAGAGACTCAGTCACACACCTCTAGACACTCACACACACCTCTAGAGACTCACACACACCTCTAGAGACTCACACACACCTCTAGAGACTCACACACACACCTCTAGAGACACAATCACACACCTCTAGAGACACAGTCACACACCTCTAGAGACACAGTCACACACCTGTAGAGACACAGTCACACACCTCTAGAGAAACAGTCACACACCTCTAGAGAAACAGTCACACACCTCTACAGACTCAGTCACACACCACTAGATACACAGTCACACACCTCTAGAGACTTAGTCATAAACCTCTAGAGACACAATCACACACCTCTACAGACTCAGTCACACACACCTCTAGAGACATAATCACACACCTCTAGAGACTCAGTCACACACACCTCTAGAGACTCAGTCATACACCTCTAGAGACACACCTCTAGAGACACAATCACACACCTCTAGAGACACAATCACACACCTCTAGAGACACAATCACACACAATCACACACCTCTAGAGACACAGTCACACACCTCTAGAGACACAGTCACACACCTCTAGAGAAACAGTCACACACCTCTAGAGAAACAGTCACACACCTCTACAGACACAGTCACACACCTCTACAGACTCAGTCACACACCTCTAGATATACAGTCACACACCTCTAGATACAGTCACACACCTCTAGAGACTTAGTCATAAACCTCTAGAGACACAATCACACATCTCTACAGACACAGTCACACACACACCTCTAGATACACACTCACACACCTCTAGAAACTCAGTCACACACACCTCTAGAGACTTAGTCATACACCTCTAGAGACACAATCACACACCTCTAGAGACTCAGTCATACATCTCTAGAGACACACAGTTACACACACCTCTACATAATCAGTCACACACACCTATAGAGACTCAGTCATACACCTCTAGAGACACAATCACACACCTCTAGAGACTCAGTCACACACACCTCTAGAGACACTGTCACACACCCCTCTAGAGACACAGTCACACACCTCTAGAGACACAGTCACACACCTCTACAGACTCAGTCACACACACCTCTAGAAACTCAGTCACACACACCTCTAATGACTTAGTCATACACCTCTAGAGACACAATCACATACCTCTAGAGACTCAGTCACACACCTCTAGAGACACACAGTTACGCACACCTCTAGAGACACAGTCACACACCTCCAGAGACTCAATCATACACCACTAGAGACACAGTCACACACCTCTAGAGACACAATCACACACACCTCTAGAGACACTGTCACACACACCTCTAAAGACACAGTCACACACACACCTCTAGAGACACAATCACACACCTCTAGAGACACAGTCACACACACCTCTAGAGATTCAGTCACACACCTCTAGAGACACAATCACACACACCTCTAGAGACACAATCACACACACCTCTAGAGACACAGTCACACACACCTCTAGAGACACAGTCACACACACCTCTAGAGAAACAGTCACACACACCTCTAGAGACACAATCGCACACCTCTAGAGACACAATCACATATCTCTAGAGACTCAGTCACACACACCTATAGAGACACAATCACACACCTTTAGAGACACAGTCACACACCTCTAGAGACACAGTCATACACCTCTAGAGACACAATCACATATCTCTAGAGACTCAGTCACACACACCTATAGAGACACAATCACACACCTTTAGAGACACAGTCACACACCTCTAGAGACACAGTCACACACCTCTAGAGACACAGTCATACACCTCTAGAGACACAGTCACACACACCTCTAGAGACACAATCACACATCTCTAGAGACACAGTCATACACCTCTAGAGACACAGTCACACACACCTCTAGAGACACAGTCACACACACCTCTAGAGACACAATCACACACACTTCTAGAGACACAATCAAACACCTCTAGAGACACAGTCACACATCTCTAGAGACACAGTCACACATCTCTAGAGACACAGTCACACACACCTCTAGAGACACAGTCACACACACCTCTAGAGACACAGTCACACACCTCTAGAGGCACAGTCACACATCTCTAGAGACACAGTCACACATCTCTAGAGACACAGTCACACACCTCTAGAGACACAGTCACACATCTCTAGAGACACAGTCACACATCTCTAGAGACACAGTCACACATCTCTAGAGACACAGTCACACACACCTCTAGAGACACAGTCACACACACCTCTAGACACAATCACACACCTCTAGAGACTCAGTCACAGTCACAAGTCTCAACATATCCAATATCAGCATTCACATGCATTTTCAATGTCACCAATTTATTTGTGCAATTTCTTTAATATTTCAAATATATTGAAATATTAAATATATTTTTTTAAATTATTTAATATTATTAAACATACTGTAAAATATATAAATATATTCTATGGATTTTTTTGAATATTTTACAGTATTTTTAATTAAAAAAAAAGTAATATTTAATATTTTAATAACGCACTTTAAGATTACTACGTTTTCATGTGCGCTAACCTGACAACATTAAAATCTAAATCACAAAAACCTATCTTCTTTTGATTAGAGTTAAAAAAAAAAAAAAAAAATGCTATTCAGAAGGTTTTTTTGGGGGGGGGGGATTTTTTCAGCAGCAGCATCGACCCCATGAGTAGGACTGCTGTGTTTAAAACAGTACTTGGAAGCAAACGCTCTGAGATATTGTATATCTAATTTGCATATCATACCCAGAGTTCCCTGGTGCATCGGTAGCAATGTATTTAGAGTACTTATAGGGAATGGCAAGCGGGAAAACTTGCCTAGCTTTGCTAATTTTCTATACAATAATTCTATGTCTCTCTCTCTCTCTCTCTCTCTCTCTCTACACAGTATATAAACACAAAACTTTACACAGGTTGGAATTAAAAGCCCTACTTCCTATGATGTTTGTTAACTGTGAACTAAAATATTTATGTGTTAAGCTGTAATGACTCTTGCTGAATTTTCCCTAGACTGGCCATCAGATTGTGGAATTGCTTTTTTCCAACAAAACACAGCTGGAAGGATTGTGTCTGGAAATGAAGTGCGGCCGTTCTCCTGGCCATGGCAGGTTTCCCTGCAGGTAAAATTAGTTGTAGGGACTAAATCAATTCAGTGAACTGTAAAATGACTGTTCGTCTTTCAGCAGGGAGCATCTTCTTGGACATACATTGTGTGTAAAACTGATAAATGTAGAGAGCATAGGGGCATCACTTGCTTAGTGCTAAAAGTTACGTACTAAGTTTTCATGTTGGAAGAACTTGTCAACAACAAACTAGTTGTAGTTAATGTAGTCTTAGTAAGAACTCCCAATAAACAAAATGTTCTAATGCAAATGGCTTAAGTTAAAGGGACACTATACTATAAAATGTGTTTCTTCTTAAAGGGACATTAAACACAAAATTAATGCTAGATAGAATCATGCATTTAAAGAATTTATTAGTCTGAGAATAACATGTAGATGTATTTTTTTAAAGTTTCATTAGCAGTTTAAATAGTGATAAAATAAGTGTAAATTTCTCACAGGAACTGAAATGCTCACAATTTCAGATTGAAAATACAGGAAAAGGGGACAAAATAAATAATGAAAGTACATAGTAGAAATTTGTATATATATACAATTTATCATTTTATATTAGCTTCTCAAAATGTTTAATGACCCTTTAATGAGTTCCAAATAACTTGTTATACCTACTTCAGAGTATAAAATGTATAAATTGATCCTTAATGTTTTTTTGCATTTGAAATAGCTGGTTTTGCACATTAAAACCATTGTCTTGTTCTCAAGGACAATGCCCGTATCAATTGACTGAGCATGCAAGTAAACAAGACCTGCTAATGTTATCCATGTTTGGTATTAAAATGCTAATTATGGCTGCGAGATTGAAGGAGAACCAGCTATATCAAATTCAAAATCTCTCTCTCCCTCCTACCAACCATGGGATGTTAATCTTTATAATATGCCTTGGTAACAAGAACAAAGTATATATTATTATAGGGTAAGAGCAGGTAAAATAGTCATGTTTACTAAACAGCTGATTATTTCACCTGTGCTCCAGTTCGGATATCCTCAAAATCTGGCCTGTTAGAAGGACTTTGATTTGTTTGAAAAACAGTGGCCTAGACCATTGTTTCTTCACCGCGGCCCTCAAGTACCCAACAGGCCAGGTTTTCATTATAGCTGAACCAGTGCACAGGTGAAATAATCAGCTGATGGATGAGAGCAGGTTAGTAACCATGGTGATACTGATCGGCTGATTACTTCACCTGTGCACTGGTTCAGCTATAATGCAAATCTGGCCTGTTGGGAGTGCTTGAAGACCACGGTTGAGAAACACTGGCCTAGAACAACTAAGGAGGAAGGATGACTCTGCGTCACACAGATGCAGCACTTATTGCTCCTTTGTGGCTGATGGTTCAGCTTCTGCTGATTGCAAACTATCAAAAAGAGTACTGTTGAAATGGGGCTGGGGGAATCCAAGCTTTTACTCTAGTCATGCCTTTATATTGTTGTGCTGCGGTGCATTGATTTTATTGATTTAATATGGGTTTGACAATCATAAAATTAAGAATGTTTAGTAATCATAAAATATTTAGAGGGTTCATTCTAAGAAAATTATGTTTGGAATGGGAATTTTTGTGTTGTGTGCTTTTACTGTAAATGAATGTCACTTTCTTCTGCAACTAATACAATTAATGTAAAAAAGAAAAGGGTTATTAGGCATATGGAGCTCTGTGAAAAGACCCAATGTCTAGTGGAACATGAAGCCAGTTTTTAACTTTTTCAACCTGTTGTGAGGTTACATAGAATTAAATCAAGCATTTGCTCTTGTCTACCTAATACAAGCTTTTATAATAACAATATTTTTGTTTTCCTGCTAAGGTTCGGTCTAGAGGAAGCAAGAAATATGTTCATGTCTGCGGTGGGACACTCATTCACAAGAATTGGGTTCTCACTGCGGCCCACTGTTTCCAAAAGTAAGTTCTCCAACAATTTTACAAAGCTTTTGTTGTGGTGGCATTTAATTTGAAATTAAAAATAACCAGGCAAAAAAAAAACATAATTTACCAAAAAAAAGTGATTTTACATTTTTGGATCCAAAAAAAATAGAAAGATGCACACAGAGTAAAGTGTGACTCTAAGCTGTATTAGGATCATAGCTAAGACTGCACTTGCGCAGTGGAACTTCTGCCCGATGTGGCTTCTAATGACAAGCAGGGGAGCATGCGGATACTATTTTACATAGGGCGTATAGTGTATACATTATTGGATGAACCATACGCCGGTAAAATTAACAGTAATTACATTTTCACAGTGAGGCGGCAGGAGCGCAGGTAACGGTGCAGAAGTAAGAAATACAATTTTAATTGAAATAATGCAAATTGGACAATTATTTTGGCATCAATATATATGAAATAATAAATCAATTTATATAAAGTCATCTCATCTATGTGAATTTACCACCATTTTAACTGAGACAGAACAAAAGCTAGAAAAACTTCTGTGCTTGTTCACTAGGCCAGTGCCACTCAGGATGCAATCGCTTTTAGCACACTATGCCTGTCACAGAGAATAAATATCCTGTAGCATATCCGTCTGACCCTGCCCAATTACAGCCCAGTCCTGAATTACCAGGGAATTGTACTCTGAACAAACATATATGCAGTGGTATCTCTCTAGATCCTGGTTTCTCAACAGCCGGGCCGTGGCCCAGTACCGGGCCATGATAGCCCTGCTGGTGGGCCCCGACCTGTCATGCCCCCACTGCACACTCTTACCCCACTGCTCACCAGGGGCAGACTGATACCAATCAAGGCCCCAGGAAAACTGTCTCACACTGACCAAAATGTATTCAATTTTATGCAAATGAACATGGTAGCCTCCCTGCCCTGCCCCCAACAGGCCCCTCAACCTCTAGAGCCAGGACCCCCAACATTAAGGTCCAGAGAAAGGGCACCCAACCTCCAGGGCCAGACCCCACACTCCATGGCCCTCAAAGCGACAGACCCCCGCCAGGGCCCCCACTAAACCCACACTTTTTTTGCTTAATTACTGATAGGGCAACTGAGAACTCCAGCTTAAGGAATGCACCAGGATCCGTGGAGATGCCATTTGTGGGCCCCCCTACTTGCTGGTCCCTCGGCCCAGGTCCTATTTGCCTGGCTGATCAGCCTGCCCCTGGGCCCTGGACATGTCTAGCTAAAACTTACTGGGCCTTGAGGTCACTTTGGTTGAGAACCACTGCTCTAGATCACTGGTTTTAAAACCTCTCCTCAGACCTCTCTAGCAGGCCACATTCTGAGGATATCTGAGCAGGAACACAGGTGAAATAATCAGCTGCTTTGTAAACATGGTTGTTTTACCTGCTCTCATCCAAGGTCATCCCGAAATCCTGGTAAGAAAGCTTGAAGATAGGTTAGAAAACCAGTGGTCTAAGGCATGTATGTAAAGAGTTAAATGTCTGGTTTCTCCTTTTACTCTTAGGGAGACCAAAGATCAATTTGCATATAAACAAGAAAATAGAGAGACGCACTCAACTGAGACAGAACAAAAGCTAGAAAAATGTATGTGCTTGTTCACAAGGCCAGTGCCACTCAGGGTGCAGTCTCTTTTAGCTCACTATGCCTTTAACAGAGGATAAATATCCTGTAGTATATCAGTGTGATCCAGCCCTATCCCAAAATACTAGGCAATTTTACTCTGATGACATTCTGAGGATATCTGTACAGGAGCACAGGAGAAATAATCACCCGATTAGAAAACATGGTTGTTTTACCTGTTCTTATCCAAGGTAGTCCCAAAAACCTGGTCTGGTAGGAAAGCCTGAAGATAGGTTAGAAAACCAGTGCTCTAAGGCATGTGTGCAAAGAGTCCATGTCTGGTTTCCCCTTTTACTCTTAGGGAGACCCAAGAGCAATTTGCACACTAACAAGAATATAAAGAAATGCACTCCACTAAGACAGAACAAAACTGTGCTTGTTCACTTGGTCAGTGCCACTCAAGGTTCTATTTTAGCACATTGTGCCTATCACGGAAACTTGAGCCCCCAGATGTTTTAGAACTACATTTTCCATCAGGCTCAGACACTCTTTAGGCTGTCTGAGCATCATGGGAAATGTAGTTCAAAAACATCTGGGCACCCAAGTTTGTTTACTACTGCTTTAGTATATCAGTCTGATTCAGCCCAATGACAGTTCAGTCCCAGAATATCAGGCAATTCTACTCTGAACAAACCAAACCAAACCAATGAACTGCAGATATATACATTGTATTCTTCTTTGGGCCTCATCAGAGAAGTGCAATTGCCTCATTCTAGGACATCTGTGCAAGGAGTCCACATCTGGTTTCCCCTTTTACATTTAGGGAGACCAAGAACAATTTGTATACAAGCAAGGAAATAGAGAAATGCACTCAACTGAGACAGAACAAAAGCTAGAAAAATGTCTGTACTTGTTCACAGTTGCAAATTGCTCTTGTTTCTGCACCTCACTGATGATGCCCAAAGGAGGCCAAAACATATGTCTGGGGTTTGTTGTTTTCTCTTGTTCAGACTACAATTGCCTGGTATTCCAGGACTGGACTGTCATTGGGCAGGGTCAGACTGATATGCTACAGGATATTTATTCTCTGTGAAAGGCATAGTCTGCTGAAAGAGACTGCATCCTGAGTGACACTGGTCTTGTGAACAAGCACCAACATTTTTCTAGCTTTTGTTCTGTCTCAATTAAAGTGATGGTAAATTGATCTAGAGGAGATGAATTTAATTTAATATTTTAAACATGTTGAAGTGGTGCTAGATAGAATTTAGATTCTTAAAGGTATACTAAACCCAATTTTTTTTCTTTCATGATTTAGATAGAGCAGGCAATTGAAAACAACTTTCTAATTTACTCCTATTATCATTTTTTCTTTGTTCTCTTGGTATGTTTATTTGAAAAGCAGGAATGAAAGCTTAGGAGCTTGACCATTTTAGGTTAACACTTAGTAGTGCTTGCTGATTTGATTTGTCCATTGTCTTCCAATCTCTTGTACAATAATCATGTATGAAAGTCCTATATCTTTACATCCTTGTTGTAAGGGGGAAAGCCGAAGACGCAGCAAACTGGAGGATCGTCCTTGGCAAACATAACCTCAACCGCACAGAACCTACGGAAAAGATTTACAATGTGAAACGTATATACAGACACGAACGCTTCCGATACCCTCATCTCAATGAGCTGGATTATGACATTGCTTTAGTAAAGCCAGAAGTTGACATCATGACTACGCATTTCATCCAACATGCCTGCCTTCCTAAAAAAGAGATTGTATTACGCCCTGGGCAATTCTGCTGGGTGACTGGATGGGGCGACACCAGAGGTAAGATAAGTTTGAATTATTTTATTAAAAATCTTACTTTTTTTTACAGATTTATCACAATGCTTAGATCTTGTTACACTCTAGCTTTGTGCATATCAGGATAAGATTTTAAATGTTTAATGCGTATCACTCTCTGTATTTATGAAGATGCATACATTATATGGCCAAACGTTTGTAGACACTGGCATAGGATGAAATTTCTTCACTACTAGATCGGCCACCGTCAGTGATATAAGTGCTATTATTGTGACATGGAACAACAGCTCAGCCACAAAGTGGTAGACCACACAAACTCACTGTAAAAAGGAATTTTATATTGGTAAAAACAGAAAGTAGAGAGAAGTAGCCTTAGATCGTTTGGTCTAGTTTAGTTTAGACCACTCCATGTCTTTACAGTTTGCAACATGCATCTATAAACATGGTACTTATTCTGTTTTAAAGGTGGCAAAGAAAATCTAACATTGTCCGAAGTTCTTAACCAAGCAAAATTACCCATCATTGATACCAAGACGTGCAAGCAAAAGAAGTTCTGGGGAGAGAGGGTTCGAGAGTCTATGATTTGTGCTGGATTCCGAGACATTGAAGGACCTCCTGCTGCCTGCCAGGTAAAAAAATTGGGGTTTTATGTCCCTTTAATACTGCAGTATGCACCTCATATATGTAGTTTCAGTTTATGTTTAAATAGCTTCTTGCAAAAATAAAACTTTTTTTTAGTGTTTAATTTCTATTTTTGTTTAATTACTTTTTTGGCAGGATAACAATTGTTTGCTTTCAATGTGTCTTTAAACAACAGTTTAGTTAAAGGGACACTCTAATGTAACATTCATTCTTTAAAGGGATAGTAAAGTCAAAATTAAACTTTCATGATTCAGATAGGGTATGTAATTTTAAACAACTGTCTAATTTACTTTTATCATCAAACTTGCTTTGTTCTTTTGGTATTCTTAGTTGAAATCTAAACCTAGGTAGGCTCATATGCTAATTCCTAAGCCCTTGAATACCGACTCTTATCTGAATGCATGTGACAGTTTTTCACAGCTAGAGGGTGTTAGTTCATGTGTTTCATATAGATAACAATGAGCTCATGCACGTGAAGTTATTTAAAAGTCAGCACTAATTGCCTGAAATGCAAGTCAGTCAAAAGATCTGAGAGAAGGAGGCAGTCAGCAGAAGCTTAGATACAAGGTAATTACAGAAGTAAAAAGTATATTTCTATAACAGTGTTGGTTGTGCAAAACTGGAGAATGGTAAAGAAAGGTATTATCTATATTTTTAAACAATAACATTTTTTGAGTTTACTATCCCTTTAATGTTCTTTGCTTTTCCTTTATCCCCTTTCCAGGGTAAAGAGTTAGCAGAGCCCACTAACATACTACTTGGGAGCTGCAACAAGTTGTAACTCCTCAAGAGGAGGTGGCTGTAGCAGCCAATTACAGGCCTATCCTACTCACAAGCTGCAATGTCTTGCATCCGCAGTAGTGCATTAGCTGCGTGCTTGTCCCATTTGAGAATAACCATTACTGCCATTAATAAAGATAATATGTTACATTTTTTATCTGGATTTATATTACCAGATACTTATTCTAAGACATAGTTGCTCTTCATTACAGGGGGATTCTGGAGGTCCGCTTGTTTGTCAGATAGGAAGAGAGAGATGGGAAGTGCACGGAATTGTGAGCTTTGGGCCTATTGGCTGCACAGTGGAAAACAAACCAAGTGTTTTCACCAGGATTTCTGCCTATATTCCATGGATTGAAGCCACACGGATTCGTGATTTCTTCCTCCACTGAAGGCAAAGGCAGGAGCTCGAGTGTGGCAGCTGTTCAAGTCTCGGATTGTAAAGGGATTGAAGCTTATTCTCTATAGTAGGGATTTAGCCTTCTCACATGACACAGCTTCTAGTACAGCAATGTTATATCACATTATTGTGTGGGCGCTAGCAACTTGTCCCTTTAGTTTCTATAGAGTGACAGTCAGTGAGTGCAGTGTCTATTGTTTAATGGATTTCGGTTTCTAAATCTGCCATAATGTAGGTCAGCTAAGCAACTGAAGCCCTCTGGCAGCCAAGGGTTAATCCTCTCTTTCACTTCCTAAAGTCAAAGGGACAAGAAACAAAACGTACTTCTTATGATTCAGCTGGCGCATGTCATTTTAAACAACTTTACATTTCACTTTTATTACGGTATATGGTATCCCTTGTTGAAATGCAGGAAAGTAAGATCAGGAGAGTGCATGCGTCTGGAGCACTATATAGAGGCAAATTTGCAAGGATGTTATACTTTTGCCAGAGCACTAGAGGGCAGAACGTTTTCCTGCCACATAATGCTCCAAACACGTGCACGCTGCCTATCTAGGTATCTCTTCAGTAAAGAATGCCATGAGAATGAAGCAGATTGTATAATAGAAGTAAATGATATGCTCTGTCTGAATCACAAAAGACACATTTTGGGTTTCATGCCCTTATAGAGACATAATAAAGCATGAATTAAATATTTTATTGTTACACCAGTGCTTGTATGCAGTATCTGGATCAAGAAATAAAAACGTGTGGTTGTATGTCCCTTTAAAGCTGTGCTAAGGACCTGCAATGCATTGAAATTTATGAGCAGTATATAGCTGTTAAGCCAATCAGGTCACACAGCCACCAATCCCCGCCATATCCCTCTGAGAACTGGCAAAATGTCGGCATTCGAGCAGGTTGGCTTAATTGTTGGCTTAGTATGCCCCTTTAAATGGTCATGTACATAATACATTTTATCCTCTGAATAGAGTGTGGAGCAATAAGTAGTTTGACTAAATTTGTTTTCAAAATAGTGAATTTTGATTTTGAAAAATGTGTTGTTTTTTTAAGTTTGGGATGCTTGACCCAACCAATCAAGTGCTGAACGGTAAGGGTTATGTTTAGCTGAGCAGCAGTTTTATTTACAGTCATGTGTTTCTGCTTGGTTCAGCACTGTTACACTGCAGTATTTTATCTAGCTTACACGACTCACTTTAAACGGTAGAATAGTGAAAAAAGTTTAAGGGACTCAGCATTTTTTTTCACTGTTGGATCATGATGTGCATTAAAAATGTGCTTAAAGGGACATGAAACCCAAAACATTTCTTTCATGATTCAGATAGAGAATACAATTTTAAACAGCTTTCCAGTTTACTTCTATTATTTAATTTGCTTCCTTCTCTTGTTATCCTTTGCTGAAAGGTTTATTTAGGAAAGCTAAGGAGCAGCAAAGAACCTAGGTTCTAGCTGCTGATTTGTGAATGCAAATATATACTGATTGTCAATGGCTCACCCATTTTTTCAGTTATAAACCAGTAGTGCATTGCTGCTCCTTCAACAAATGATACCAAGATAATGAAACAAATTAGATAAAAGTGAAGTAAATTAGAAAGTTGTTTCAAATTGTATTCTCTATCTGAATCATGAAAGAAAATGTTTGGGTTTCATGTCCCTTTAACAAACCAATGTTATGCTGTGCTTACAGAGGTTTCTTTATGCCACCAATGCAGCTATAGGAGTTATTCCTATCAGCTGGAATACTGTAGTATCAGTTGTGTTGAATTATACAGTTCTTGATAGTTTCAATATGTGTTAGTAGTTTAACATAACCTTGCAAAAAATATTTTTAAAATGTTTAAATTGTGCTCTCTTATGTATGTTACAAACATTTTATGTAATGTCCCTTTAAATGTTTACAGAATACTGTAAAAATATTGAACCCTTTTGTGACAACAAAAATTAATTCTGTAAGTGCACAATATTCACAGTAAGTGCATAACAAAAAGAAAAAAACACTGCACAATAGCAGAAATGATCAGAAAAGTCCAGAGCTGTCAAGACACACAATTAGACAGTGTGACACACTATTTGAGGTCTGTTCATCAGCAAATTTACATGTGTCTAAATTTAAAATGTACTATTATTCCATCACATTAAAAGTGCTAATAGTTTATTGAAAGTGAAAAAATACACCATAGTGTCTTCATATAAATTTATTTTCTTTTTTTCATATGAATTTCTATATTTACTACATTTTGTTTTAAATTGTATCATTTTAAAAGGGGAAATTAATCAAAGTAGAAACAACTATATTTTTGCAGTACCTAATGACACTTACAGTGCAGCAAAATTAAATTTTCAAGATGTTTGTAATCATTGAATAGATTTTTGAAGTATTTATTAATATAGTTTAAAACATTAACATTGTTAGCACAACTATGTATTTACAAATAAAAATATTTAGATTTCAGATGATCCTGGGTAATCTTTATTCTCAAGCAAATGGTTAAAAAAAAAGAAAAGTTAAACTGATCTTTTAAGAAAAATCAAATATGATTTATTTTTGCACAACCACCAGATATGCAAATTAAAGTACACTATGAAATATTCTTCAAATGTGACAGATCTGAGAGATTTACAATCACTCTAACTAAACACAGCTCAATTTGGCTGCACTTAAAGGGCCACTGTAAGTAAATATTTTCTATGCCTGTTACTAACTAACTACCCCAAATACGCTTTTTATCAATAGCATTTCATTAACATATCTCTACCGTATATCAGAAATCTTGTCTGCAAATTTAATTGTTTTCCAAACCCACTCCGTGGGTATCCTTTGCTCTGTACCAATCCGTTTACAATACCTAGGTTTCAAAATGGCGCTTTAAACACAAAGTTATTGGTTTAAGTATTTTGAACATGCAGTGCTGAAAATAGTGGGCAGGATAACGTGACATCATCGGGGAATAAAAGATATAACTTTTATAACGTTATGAAACTTCGTTTTGGAGAAAATATAGGTCAGTAGGTTTTAATTAATGTTTATTAACTTTAATATGTTAGTTGTTTGGCTTAAAAAATATAACAGAAAGTAATCTTTTAAAGGGACATTAACACCTTGCAATTTTCTGAAGTTTTCCAATAGATTAACATATCAGCAGAGTCTGAATCTTATTAGAACAGATTAACACCCACAACTTTCCTTATTTGAAGGAGTTAATCCGCACTTGAGCCAGGAGATGACAGGAATTACCACTGTCATTCTGTTAACAAAATTTCTATTGTTTGGCTTTAGCAGAAATAATAAGATAAACTGTTAAATAGGAAGCGATATGTGACAGGGTTAGGCTTGCAAAGTCTGATGTGCTATTTCAGCTTTCAGGACTTTAAAACCCACAATTTTCAGACTTAAAGGAACAGTTTACCTTAAAATGTTCTTCCCTTTAATTTGTTCTCAGTGATCCATTTTAGCTGCTGGAGTCTAGTGTTGCTTTTCAATAGCGAGGTCTCGCCGTCTGGCGGTGAGAAATTTAGGAAGGCTGCAAGAAAGTGGGAGGGTATGATAGCGTGGCCTTGCCTCTCGCAGAGTTACCCACGCTATTATAAGCAGAAATCTCTTAACGACCAGCGACTTAAAAGGTAGGTTGTGGTCGTTAAAGGGACATTATACACTCATTTTTTCTTTGCATAAATGTTTTGTAGATGATCTATTTATATAGCCCATAAAGTTTTTTTTTAAATAAATGTATAGTTTTGCTTATTTTTAAATAACATTGCTATGATTTTCAGACTCCTAACCAAGCCCCAAAGATTTATGTGAATACTGTCAGCTACCTTCTCCAGCTTGCTCCTGTTTGTGTAAAGGGTCTTTTCATATGCAAAAGAAGGGGGGGGGGGAGTGTCTTATTTGCCACTTGCAGTGGGCTTTCCAGCTACCTTTTCAACAGAGCCAAACTGACAGCTTCTAAGTAAGTTTTTAAACAGTTTTATACTGGATTTTTATATCAGTATCTGTGCATCTTATTCTTTATAGTAGTGTCTATTACATGCAGTTATATGAAAATGAGTGTATACTGTCCCTTTAAGGGGTTAATCATCCATTTAATGTTGGTACTTACGTGAGGCTCCTTATTTACATATCATTACTAACCTAAAAATGATCTACTCTACATACATTTAAAAGATTATATTTAACAACCCAGACTGCTGATTTATATGTTATCTGTTTAATGCACTGGTTTTCAAATCTGTCCTCAAACCTCCCCAACAGGCCAGGTTTTCAGGATTACCTTGAATAAGAGCAGGGAAAATAACCATTTTATTAATCCGCTGATTATTTCACCTGTGCTCCAGTTCAGATATCCTCAATATGTGGACTTTTTTGGAGACTTGAGGACAGGTTTGAAAACCAGGTTTAATGCATTATAATGTTAAATCAGTTCCTAATCTCTTTAAACAGCTGACAGCTAATGCACTTGCTAAACTAAATGTGTTCGTACAAATTTCTCAGTACTAATTAAGGGGTCATTATAGTGTTAAAATGAGATGCTTCAATCCATTTGGGCATGTCATTTTAATACTAGCAATGCTGTAATGCTGTTTGACCCTCTCAAAGGGGTTAATCACGTATTTAAAGTCACACTCCGGACCAGCAGCGCACTGCTGGTCCAGAGTGGATACAAATAGCATTACAGCATCGCTAGTGTTAAAATTGCATGTTAACTTATTAGAGCATGTCATTTTAACACTATAATGACCCTTTAAGCTTGGGCTGTAACACATTCATGTATACATGGAAATATTTTTAAGAAAAAATGCAGATTGCAAACCAATAATATTACATTATCTTTGTAATTACTATTGCCTCCAAACATGTGGGGCTAGGAGGTTGGTGGGGGTGATGTTGTTTTGTGGGTGGTTGTTTTATGTTGGAAGGGGCGTGGTCACATGTGGATAGTGGGTGGGGTTATGAACATATTTGGGTAGTCAGTGGGCATCTCTGGATGGTTTGTGGGCATATCTCTTCGGTCTAAGGGAAATTCTGCAAATAGGGAGAGATGGCTGTCTGCTCTGGCTTTTATTACAACAATGTAAACTGCAATGCACTGTTGTGGGATAAGTAGCTGGCTTCTATGATAGAGAAAATTAGTGCAATGATGACACCACTTTCTAAATTATGAACATGGGTAGATGGGCAGTTGAAACAAAGGAACATATTACTTAAAAAGCTATGGAACTAATATCATCCTATAAACTGAAGATTTTTATTTAAGGTATTGTAGTAGAAAAATGACAAGCTCTATTTCATTAGCTCATGTCATTTTAGTGCTACTAACCCTGAAAGTCTATGTAGTTAACCCCGCCCCAACAAAAGACTTAAATGCATAGTTAAATCGTGCTCTGGAGCCATAGAGAATTACTGATCCCGAGGAGCTGCAGGAGCACGAACCTGCCAATCGCCACTCATGCCTACTAGGACCAGAAGTCTGTGGTTGCTATGCGAGAGTTTAACTTTGTGGGGGTTAAACACATATATTTGCAGGGTCAGTAGTGCTAAAATGACATGCTCTAACGATATGTGTGTACATTTTCTTCTACAATGTGAAACGTATCTGATTTGTTAGTATATTCTAATATAACACAAAGGTTCATAGCCATAATTGTTGAAACATTACTAATTTATTAAACTTACACAAGGGGGGCTTAAACAAAGAGCTAAAAGTCTCCTTGGGAGCTGCAATGCCTTACTTCTCCTAAAAGAAGTGACATATGCACATATCTGTTTATTTAGGACTGGCTTGGTAACTTGCTTGGAGGGATTAAAAAATGTGTAATAATATTAATAAGTATTCAGATAAATAAATACAATAAATATAATGCTCTAACAAATAAGAAATAGGTTTATTACATACATAGTACTAAAATAAAATACATTTTTATTTATACTACTGTCACTTCAGACCTACCTGTGTCCTCAAGTTGGTTTTATGGGTTTTGTAGGTGCAAACAGTAATAGACAATGGTATTGGCAATAGCGTTACAGGGACAGTCAACCATAGAATTGTTATTGTTTTAAAAGATAGATAATCCCTTTATTACCCATTCCCCAGTTTTGCATAACCAACACAGTTATATTAATGTACTTTTTACCTCTGTGATTACCTTGTATCTAAGAACCTTCTTCCAGCCCCCTGATCACATGACTGTGACTGTTTATTATCTATTGTCTTAAATGTAGCATTGTTTTGTGCTAAATCTTAAATAACCCTCTGTGTCTGAACACAGTGTTATCTATATAGCCCACGTGTACTTTCTGTCTCTTTGTGTTGAAAAGAGATTTAAAAAGCATGTGATACGAGGCAGCCCTCAAAGGCTTAGAAATTAGAATATGAGCCTACCTATGTTTAGTTTAAACCAGTGATGTGCGGTGACTTCAGAGGCTGGTGAGGCAGTGTCTAGGAATCGGATACGCCTTCATTCTTTAGATATCCTTTGTTGAAGAAATAGCAATTGCACATGGGCGAGCCAATATCTATATGCAGCCACCATTCAGTATCTACTGAGCATATTTAGATATGATTTTCAACAAAGGATATCTGATTTTCTTCATTCTTTTGATATCCTTTGTTGAAAAGCATATATAAATATGCTTAGTAGCTACTGAGCACATTTAGATATGAATTTCAACAAAGGATATCAAAAGAATGAAGAAAACCAGATATCCTTTGTTGAAATTCATATCTAAATATGCTCAGTAGCTACTGAGCATATTTAGATATGCTTTTCAACAAAGGATATAAAAAGAATGAAGAAAACCAGATATCCTTTGTTGAAAATCATATCTAAATATGCTCAGTAGCCACCGAGCATATTTAGATATGATGATAAAATAATGTAACATGTCTATCTATTGTACGTTGTATTATTTCTATCTAGAAATAAATCTCACCTCCATCTTAGCAAAAAGAAGAAAAAGAAAAAAGAGAAAACTTTGTGGCCCTTTGAGACAGAAGTTTGGACACCCCACAATCTACAAGAACACAAGTGTGTGTGTTATAAATAATATCAACTAACTAACTTCATCAAGTGCCGCCAGCCGCCACCTACCTAAAAAAAGAATGTGATTCAATAGATTGGCAGCCTCAGTCACTCACTATAAGTCAGACTCAGAGTCACACAAAGCTTCCTCCCAATAGCCCCCACTCTTCATTTAACCAGGTATATTTTTCACAATTGAGCAGTGACAGCCATTTTACCCCATGGCTGCTAGTAACATAAAAATCAACATTTTGTCTCTCTGCAGTCTGCACTCTGCACCACAAATGAACAGCAGTTTGACCCCCTTGACTGCCACTTATTTACTTCTGCTCCATATTTGTAATGCAGTGATGCATATGAGATATTTTACATTAATTAAACCTATGGACTTTAAAAAAACTGGACAAATAAATAACTAGTATCAATAATTTCCACTACATATTGCCTATTATTTAAATACACCTCTCCTCATTTACATCTTGCCTTCCCTAGGTAGAACAAAAAATTGACTTGCAAATTTTTGGATATGGACAGTTGGACACCATTGATAATTGGGGTATTTCAGTAATTATTGGGGTTCTTAGCAGCCCCAAGATCCCTCTTGAGCTGACTCAATAGGTGAGAGGTTACATAAAATGGGTGACTTGATTTAATAATAATTATTACTAGTAAATAACCAAAAACAGGATACAGCTTTTATAGTGACTGAGACGACAAGGAAGTTGGTTTCTTATTCAAGCTGTTTCTTATTCGTGAAATTCTGTTTCTTATTCATGGAAGTTGGTTTCTTATTCAATTTTTTTGTCAGACTGCTTTAAATTTACTTTAAAATAAAAAAATAGGTTTTATTAAAATAATAATATGATTCATATAATGTAGTTACACAGAGGTGGAATCTCTTTATATAACAATTAGATATACAAACTTGAAAAAAGGGCATACGTTGGCACCACTACAAATATTACTATTTTGAATAAATAACATATATTTTCAAAGGGTTAATAACCATTGGGCCACTGATTTCACTATGAATTTATACAGGGTAGATCCCCCTCCATGTCATGCAATTGTTTTTAGCCTGGCCCAATGGTGTTTTTGGCACAGAAATTGATGCCAACACTGGCATAGGTGACATAATTCTCATTTTTGAATAAGTAACAGATATTTTCAAAGGGTTAATAACCATTGGGCCACTGATTTCACTTTGAATATATACAGGGCAGATCCTCTTCCATGCCATGCAATTGTTTTTAGCCTGGCACAATGGTGTTTTGGCACAGAAATTGATGCCAACCCTGGCATAGGTGACATAATTCTCATTTTTGAATAAGTAACAGATATTTTCAAAGGGTTAATAACCATTGGGCCAGGCTAAAAACAATAGCATGGCATGGAGGGGGATCTACCCTGTAGATATTCATAGTGAAATCAGTGGCCCAATGGTTATTAACCCTTTGAAAATATCTGTTACTTATTCAAAATTGAGAATTATGTCACCTATGCCAGGGTTGGCATCAATTTCTGTGCCCAAAACACCATTGGGCCAGGCTAAAAACAATTGCATGGCATGGAGGGGGATCTACCCTGTATATATTCATAGTGAAATCAGTGGCCCAATGGTTATTAACCCTTTGAAAATATATGTTATTTATTCAAAATAGTAATATTTGTAGTGGTGCCAACGTATGCCCTTTTTTTCAAGTTTGTATATCTAATTGTTATATAAAGAGATTCCACCTCTGTGTAACTACATTATATGAATCATATTATTATTTTAATAAAACCTATTTTTTTATTTTAAAGTAAATTTAAAGCAGTCTGACAAAAAAAATTGAATAAGAAACCAACTTCCATGAATAAGAAACAGAATTTCACGAATAAGAAACAGCTTGAATAAGAAACCAACTTCCTTGTCGTGTGACTGAGCCTGCTGGGGCCTGGCCCCTGGGCCAATCTTTTCTTTTATTTTAGGCGGCACTAAGTTGAAGTTAGATAACTTGAGTTGAACTTGATATACATTTATTACAACGAACTTGCAGCCTCGCTGCCTCTATAGTCAAGGGAAGTGACTTGACTATTTTGGCAGCGAGGCTGCAAGTTCGTTGTAATAAATGTATATCAAGTTCAACTCCAACTCAAGTTATCTAACTTCAACTTAGTGCCGCCTAAAATAAAAGATTGGCCCAGGGCCCCAGCAGGCTCAGTCACTATAAAAGCTGTAGCCTGTTTTTTTAAGTCATCAACAATTACAGTACTGTTCAACACAATCAATCACATCGAACACAACAACAAAACAGTCAACTACTATAGTTAGTTACAAGTAACCAGTAAAGTACGTACTACTAAATAGAACTAGTACAGTCTGTCTCACACTGCCGCCAGGCTGAGGCCCACCACCGCCACTGACACCTACCTAAAAAGATGCGCCAAATATAGATAACAACAAGTAGTCTTCTACGCTCCGGTTGCTGACTGACTGTTAACGGTCGTTCAGAATCAGTACTGTAGAGTAAGAGAGAGCAGAGTGCAGCACTTCGATCGATCGACTGACACCCAGCACCACGTCTGACTCTAGTCTGCGTTGAGCTGCTCTGACACGTGACCGCACGCGGAAGGATCTATTTCATTCCCGCCCGGCACTCAGAGACAGCCAGCCCCAGTCAGATTCAGACGAGTTCTGAATTCTGAATCTGATTGGCTGAGACTAGTAGTGAGACTGAGAGGCGGCCAGGACGGAGGCTAGCCTCCTGTGGAAGCGTATGGGGCGCATTGGAGAGCACTGCATTAGCACCTTTTCTCCTCTTGGTGGCAGTCTCTCAGCGTCCCATACACTTCCACAGTAGTCAATACATTCATATTGCGCAATGAAAGGACAGCCGGCTGTCCTTGTCTTGCGCAATATGAATGTATTGATGTAATAAGTATATTACGGTCGGTTTTAATAAAATTTACAGTGTTGACACAAACAGAATCCTGATTTTGGTGGAGGGGTGGGGCACCTTATTTTATAAAAAAAAAAAAATATGAAAAAAAAAAAATCTAATTTTTTTATTTTTTTATTTTAAATAAATGCTGTAATTACATAGATTGGCCAGGGGAGGCACTGCCTCACCTGCCTCCTGTGACTGCACGTCACTGGTTTAAACTAAGAATACCAAGAGGAAAAAGCAAATTTGATGATACAAGTAAATTGGAAAGTTGATTAAAATTAAAAGTCCTATCTGAATAATGAAAGTTTAATTTATACTAGACTGTCCCTTTAAAGGGACATTCTAGTTTAAAAATAAATTCCCTGTTTCATTAGAGCATTTCATTTTTAGCGCTGCATGGAATTAAATAAATAGGGGAACATTTATCAAGATGCATTTGCAGCTTCTCCGATTGCAGTTATGGTGCCTAATAATACTGCATCACAAGGAGAGATTGGGGAAATACAGGTTCTCTACTTGAGAACTGGGAAGCAGGCATATGTGAGTATGCTCCTATTACTGGTCACTTTTTCCATCTAAAGTTAAAACTATCCAAATTTTTTCAATATTTAAACAACTAATAATTTGAAGAAATACATCAGCCTATGATTCTCAAGATAATCCCTGCACAAAATACAGAATTATATCCATTAAAGAAATTAATTAAAAGACCACTAAATACAGTACAATTGCATAATTAACAAGTGAATAATAAAAATACAATGCAATAACACCAACTCTGAATTTCAAATAAGCAGTAGATTTTTATTCTGCCAAATTTATTTTTTCCCTATTTTCCGGCCCCCTGTATCATGTGACAGACATCAGCCAATCACAGACTAGTATACGTATACCCTGTGAGCTTGTGCACATGCTCAGTAGGATCTTGTTCCCCAGAAAGTGTGCATATAAAGACTGTGCAAAATTTGATAGTGGAAATAAATTGAAAAGTGTCTTAAAACTGCTGCTCTATCGGAATCATAAAAGTTTATTTTGACTTGTGTGTCCCTTTAAAGGGACATTATACACTATTTTTTTCTTTGCATAGATGTTTTGTAGATGATCTATTTATATAGCCCATAAAAAAATAGTTTTTTTTTATTTTTAAATAAAATTGCTCTGATTTTCAGACTCCTAACCAAGCCCCAAAGTTTTATGAGAATACTGATGTATACCTACTCCAGCTTGCTTCTGTTTGTGTAAAGGGTCTTTTCATATGCAAAAGAAGGGGGAGGGGGGAGTGTCTTATTTCCCACTTGTAGTGGGCTTTCCAGCTACCTTTTCAACAGAGCTAAACTGAGAGCTTCTAAGTAAGTTTTTAAACCGTTTTATACTGGATTTTTATATCAGTATCAGTGCATCTTATTCTTTATAGTAGTGTCTATTACATGCAGTTATATGAAAATTGGTGTATACTGTGCCTTTAATTATATATCATTTTTTTAGGCATAAAATTCCCCAATGAGCATCTTATAGATATACATTTCCCTATACAGGATCCCAAGAGTAGCGTCTTATAGATATACATTTCACTATACAGGATCCCAAGAGTAGCGTCTTATAGATATACATTTCACTATACAGGATCCCAAGAGAAGCGTCTTATAGATATACATTTCACTATACAGGATCCCAAGAGTAGCATCTTATAGATATACATTTCACTATACAGGATCCCAAGAGAAGCGTCTTATAGATATACATTTCACTATACAGGATCCCAAGAGAAGCGTCTTATAGATATACATTTCACTATACAGGATCCCAAGAGAAGCGTCTTATAGATATACATTTCACTATACAGGATCCCAAGAGAAGCGTCTTATAGATATACATTTCACTAAACATACACTATGAGTTGCGTTACATCCCATGTGCACCAGAGACATTGAATATAAATGAATCAATAAGTTTTATTACTTATAACCAAAGGCAAATATATATATATGGCTTAAAGGGACACTGAACCGAAATTTTTTCTTTCGTGATTCAGATCGAGCATGCAATTTTAAGCAACTTTCTAATTTTCTCCTATTATCAAATTTTCTACATTCTCTTGGTGTCTTTATTTGAAATGCAAGAATGTAAGTTTAGATGCCAGCCCATTTTTGGTGAATAACCTAGGTTATTCTTGCTGATTGGTGGATAAATTCATCCACCAATAAAAAGCGCTGTCCAGAGTACTGAACCAAAAAAAGGAGCTTAGATGCCTTCTTTTTCAAATAAACATAGCAAGTGGATGAAGAAAATTTGATAATATGAGTAAATTAGAAAGTTGCTTAAAATTGCATGCTCTATCTGAATCACAAAAGAAAAAATTGGGGTTCAGTTTCCCTTTAATTAATTAATATGGAAGATTTAGAAGGTTGAATATAAACCCTTTAAAGTTTTGAGTTTCTGTTGTATTAACAAATATCAAACAGTTTCATATCCCTTGGAATTATAATGTAAGGTGGCGGATATGCACTTTGCTCTCACATATATGAAGTCATGCATAGAAGAAACAAACTGGCTAAAAGCCACATTCATCAGCTGGATCTTGCACATGTTCTGTAAACCAGCTGGTGTGCTTTATTTTCTATTTCTACCTTTATTAGTTTGCTGCTTATTTATATCACATTATTTTATATATTAACCATACAGAGATCTGTAACTAGTCATCAAGTTATGTTTCATCTGAAACACAATATTAAAGAATGATTTGCTGTAGTCTCAATAAAATAATAAAATCAATCTAAAAATGCTGTCTCTTATTTAATTCATTTCACAACTATAACAATTAAAGTCAAATTGTCACATGAAAATCAATCAGTTTTTTTTAATGTGTGTATAATACTCTATTAAAGGGACAGTAAAACTAGTTTCCCCTTAATGTGTTCTTAATGACTTGTTATACCAGCTGAAGAGCTTAAATGTATATGGAAGTGTTCCTTTAGGGGTTTTATTTGTATATGAAATAACTGTTTCTGCAAATTGAAACCACAAATCAATAAAATGGCTGAGCCTGTATGGAGATCAGACCTCCCTATCTTATCTGTCTAATTATTTACACAAAATCCTCTTTTTCTTATTTATCGCTGTTTACTCAAAGACCAATACTTAGAGAGAACAATGGAAAATGAAGATTTTAGTACCTGTTACATCCCCCACTGGGAACATGAATTAATCCAAACAGTCTTGTTTTTCTATAACCAATACTTAAAGGGACAGTCTAGGCCAAAATAAACTTTCATGATTCAGATAGAGCATGTAATTTTAAACAATTTTCCAGTTTACTTTTATCACCAATTTAGCTTTGTTCGCTTGGTATTCTTAGTTGAAAGCTTAACCTAGGACAGTGTTTTTCAACCAGTGTGCCATGGCACACTAGTGTGCCGTGAGAGATCCTCAGGTGTGCCACGGCAGACTGACAACAGTGTGACATATTTTTTAAACTTTGCTTGTCTTTTACTCCCAGTGCAGGGGTAGTTTGTAGGAGGCATGGCATAACAGCACAATACATACAGTATGTGTGTGTTTGTGTGTATGTGTATATATATATGCTGTATTAGGCTACAATGTGTGATTTTTTTTAAATTTTGGGTTGGTGGTGTGCCACAGGATTTTTTAATGTAAAAAAGTGTGCCACGGCAAAAAAAAGGTTAAAAATCACTGACCTAGGAGGTTCATATGCTAATTTCTTAGACCTTGAAGGCCACCTCTTTTCAGAATGCATTATAACAGTTTTTCACCACTAGAGGGTGTTAGTTCACGTATTTCATATAGATAACACTGTGCTCGTGCATGTGAAGTTATCTGGGAGTAGGCACTGATTGGCTAAACTGCAAGTCTGTCAAAAGAACTGAAATAAAGGGGCAGTTTGCAGAGGCTTAGATACAAGATAATCACAGAGGTTAAAAGTATATTATTATAACTGTGTTGATTATGCAAACCTGGGGAATGGGTAATAAAGGGATTATCTATGTTTTAAAACAATAAAAATTCTGGTGTAGACTGTCCCTTTAAATAGCCATAACTATTGAAACAGTACATGCTCTACTTCGTGTCATTTTAAGACTAGCGACCTGCACTACTATGTGTTTAACCCCCACAAAGGGGTTAAACACACAGAATAATTACTGATGGGTAACTGTAGGTCAGCGGCAGTTTCCACTTTGGACTGTGGTTCCGGTGCAGTTCTTCTACAGTGTGTCTTTTTATTTTTTATTAATTCAAATATAAACAATATTAAAATGAATAATTCCCAAGTACAAAATATAAAATATTTTACCATAGGAATTACAAAGCAGAAAATGAATGCATACATACCATTAAAAATCACTTAAAATAAGACATTATAAAGAGTACACTTAAAGGGATATGAAACCCAAAATATTTATTTTATGGTTCAGACAGAGCATGCAATTTTAAACAACGTTCTATTATCAATTTTTATTTGTTCTCTTTTGTTGAAAAGCAGAGTCGTATGCTAAGGAGCCCATTTCAGCAACACTATATGGCAGCAGTTTGGCAAGAATGTTTCCTATTTGCAAGAGCATTAGATGGCAGCATTATATTCTGCCATGTAGTGCTCAAGATGCATCTAGCCACCAATCAGCAAGCGCTGCTCACGTGCTGAACCAAAAATGGGCCGGCTTGTAAGCTTACATTCCTGCTTTTTCAAATAAAGATACCAAGAGAATGAAGAAAATTTGAAAATTGCTTAAAACTGCATGTTTTATCTGAATCATGAAAGAAAAGTTTGGGGTTCAGTGTCCCTTTAATTGCATGATGCAATTAATAGCAATATGAGGCTCTGCAATACCTGCATCGCATGGGGCTGTAATTTTTTATCAAAACAAATAAAAAAAAGTCCAAAATGGCTTCCTCAACATGTCATGTCAATCATGCAAACGTTCCAGTCTAGCCCAGCAGTAGCCCTGATCACTCCTCCAGGGGGGCTGACCAGGAAGTGTCACAACACATAACGCTGCTGCCGCCATTTTACTTGCCTCGTGGTTTGTTGCTTCAGATCTAAGTTGTGCTCCTTTCTCTTGCTTATTCACTCTGCAGTGCAAACTGCAAAGGGAACACCGCTGTTTTTAACAGTTAAATGCATTTTTGAGGTCTGTTTAAAAAATATTTTAATAAAAACGCAATAAAAATCCCAATGTTTCAGAATAAAATTGTGATGTTTTTTCTTTGCCTTTGTGACAATCTTGCAGAAGAAATGCTAGTTGTAGAGAACATAAACCCTGATGAAGAAATAAGAAACATCCAGTATTAAAAAGAGGAAATAGTAGTGTGGTCATGGCAAAACAAAAGTATTTCCTTTTTAATCTGTTGCAGTCTTTACTTTAGATAATGTTGAATAAGTGAGAGTAACAATTTCTTAATTATTGCTTAATAAAATGAGGAAATAAATTAACGACTAAATAATACTAAGATTTCACAACAAATAATTCACTTTCCATTGAGTACAGCCATTTTACAGACATTAAACTCTACATTTGAATTTCTTGTAAATAAATAAATATAAAACAATATTATTGTATTCATTTGGTACTTATTTTGCTTGTAAAATATGTTGTTTTTGGTGAAACAAATGTATCTACCTCTCCCTGAGCTATTAGTCAAATTCTGTAACCTAAGTATGATGCAATTTGCTTTAGCAGCTTTCCAAAATAAATCTATACAAAAATACTGGACACTTAAATTCCATTTTTGTTATCTGCTGAATGGCAGCTGAATTGTAAAGGCCTTCTATGCATTACAAATATAGCTCAGAAAAAAACAGTATTGTACATGTACTATTTTGTGTTACTGGCAGCCAAGGAGGGTTAAAATAAATCCCTTTTTCATGTATCTTCGGCAGTGTAGGAAGGGTTAAAATATTGCTCGGTGTGTGCTGGGAGCAGTAGGGTTGTGAACTAAAAACACTGCTCAGTTTGTGCTGCTGGTAGTCAAAGAGGGTCAAATCACTGCTATGTGTTACCAGCAGACAAATGATAAAATCACTGCTTAGTTTATATACCCACTTGTACTCAGTCACCTACAGGCTGTCCAATATTTAAGTGGAGAACAGAGGACAACCCTTTACACAGTGATTGCTTAGATTAGCTTGCAAACATATTTACAGCAAGTCATAACTGAAAACAATCAAAGCAAACTCAAGACTCTCTGTTTCAGGAGGCCTGCAGAAGAGAGGGAGGTCATAGTAGTGTTGCTGCTGGAGGTATTACGAGAGCTATTATGAGCCAAAAAAACCTTAATGACCAGCGACGTACAGGGTACATTGTGGTCATTAAGGGGTTAAATATGCAGTCATAAATCCTGCATGACTGTTAAAGGCAAGTAAAGTCAAAATTAAACTTTCATGATTCAGATAGAGTATGTGATTTGAAACAGCTTTCCAGTTTACTTCTATTACCAAATTTACTTTGTTTTTTTTACATCCTTTTTTAAAGTGATGGTAAATCCAAGTGCAATATATGGCGCCAAACTGAATTTCCCACATGGCTATTAGCTAAGAGGTGGAAACGTCACCACTCAGCCAAATAGCGTTCTGCCGTGGGCTGCCTTAGCAGCTCAGTGCAGCGAACACTGCAAACAAATAAAGGAGCTTTCAGAATTAATTATTTTATACTTCATCAATGAAAGTCCCCTTGATTTGTTCCAATGGTAAATCCTGGCATTTTACTAATGCTAGGATTTATCATCACTTTAAGAGAAAAGCTAAGTAGGCTCAGGAGTATGCACGTGTCTAGCACTATGTGGCATCAGTGTTTGTATCTATGTATAACATTGCTATAAACAATGTTGCAAAAGCTGCTGCCAGATGGCTAGGGATGCACGCACGCTCCTGAGCTCACCTAGGATCACTTCAATAAAGGATACTAAGATAAATAAGCAAAGTTTAAAACAGAAGTAAATGGGAAAGTTGTTTAAAATGTCATACTCTAACCAATGTAGGTTTCATTTTGACTTTACTGTCCCTGAAAAGTATGTGTGAGCAATCATTTAAAGGGACATTAAACAGAAAAATAAATTCTAGATAGAATGATGCATTCAAAGAAAAGATTAATGGGAGAATAACATGTAGATGTATTTTATAGTTTAATTAGTTGTTTAAATATTCACAAAATAAGTGTAAAGTTTTAGTGTCTTTAGAACAATGAGAGCGGCCATGTTATAACTTAGAGACAGTTATAAATAGGTCACTAGAGTGTGCAGCCAATGGCTGTGTGGAATATAACAGTGTTCTGCACTTCCATTTCTAACAGGAACTGAAAAGCTCACAATTTCAGAATGGACTTACAGGAAACGGGGACAAAATAAATAATTAAAATATTGTACTTTTTTTATACAGGCAGTTTATCATTTAATATTATACCATGTCCAAGTTTTTAATTTCCGTTTAAAAAAGGATTGCAAAATGATTATTACTTTCTTACTACATACACGTTGGTGGTTTATTTTGCAGAGACACACACATACTGTGCATATGTATATATATATTTATATATAGACACATATAAATTAAGTATATAGCTATATGGTGGACCTTATTTCAGCGAGTTTCAGTTATATTTTTTACATTATCAGAATAAAAGTGAAAAGTACAGAACACTAGACAAGTATTGTCAATTTGCATTTCCCAACTTCACCCTGCAGGTGGCAGCACTAAGGTTTGCTAGTGACACCCCCCCCCCCCCTCCTCTCGGAGTTCACGCGAGATTTCCTCTTCCCTTGTTCTTTGTGTCTAGTGAATGCACACTGCAGGTCGTTAGATATCGGATCCCGGGATTGCGCCGGATTTGAAGCAAGCCCAGCGGTGACAACTAAGTGCCGGGCTGCGATCGGTAAGTAACAAGGATTCCCATTATGTTAAGAGATTAGGATTCTTGATATTCCCGTGCTAATGATTTGTGGGTGACCTCTTAGCCGAATTAGTTTTACGCATGCGCGGTTTGTAGGCTTATTGCCAGGTGAAGGGACTTGAGAAGGGCAGCTATGAGCGATGACGCAACTTCCTGGTTACGCACGTTGTTCGTACGCGCTCTTGAGTAAATTCAGTTTAGAGCATTTTTAAAGGGAGCTTTAGAGGCCCATAAAGGTGTTTGTTAGCGACAACGACATTCTCATTTGTGCAGTGACAAGAGCAGCGGCACGTTCTGTCTGTCACACTGACTAGACGCTTAGAAAATACATTTTGTTGACAAAAATATCCAGCAAATGTAGGAATAAACCATATTTATATCTTAAAGGGACATAAAACCCCCAAAATGTATTTTATGATTCAGATAGAACATAAATAGTTAAACAACTTTACAATGTACATCTGTTATCATATTTTCTTAGGTTTTTTTGTTATCTTTTGTTGAAAATCGGAAGGTAGTTCAGGACTGTTTTGAAATAATGTTATATGTTAGCAAGAGCACAATAACTTTTTGTTTCCACATTCTGTCTCTCATGGTTGAGGTATACCTATGATGAAAATTACAGGCCTCTCTCATCTTCTTAAGTGGGAGAACTTGCACAATTGGTGGCTGACTAAATACTTTTTTGCCCCACTGTATATATAGAAATACGACTGCCTGGCTCCTAAAGCTATGTCTGGCTCCTAAATTTTAAACAGATTTGTCGACCCCTGATTTAGTCCACCGCTGTCTATTTTAACAATAATCATTGCAGTATCTATATCCAACTATTTATTGATGAGCCATTAATTCTTTACATTTTGGCTTAATTTATATAGGAGTTTCCTTTTGTGTGTTTTTTTGTTTTGTGTTTTTTTTTATCTAATAAAATTTGCTACACACAGGGATATCTTTGCACTTGTGAAAATAAAGCTGTGTATATACTTGAACAGTGTTGTCATTTTTAAGTGGATAATTGAGTGGTACTCCATTATCCACTAAACACTGAACAGCCTTCAACCCCCTACGACTGCAGGTTCTCACAGAGAACCTGCAGTCTGTATTTATGAAGCAGTGGTCATTGGACAACTTCTTCCCTAACCTCTTCGCCACCTGCTAGGTGGCAAATTTCAATCTCCCTGGTCTCATCAGACCAGGGAGATTGACAGCTCCTGTCCGTGCGTTATTGGCCGTGTGTGGGCAGGTGGCGGCATTGCACAAGAGCGCAAAATTGTGTTCTTGTGCAATGCTGAATTCCGGCAGCGGAATTTAGCCCACCAGAGACGAGCTGTGGTGAACAGGGGGGGTATGTACGCCCCTGTCCGCCGTAGCATGAAAAATCGACCCCTATAACTGTCATCACTGTTCATTAGTGACTCCGTGTTGTGTGTGCAGTGTACTTTTATTAGTTATTTTCACACTTATCCTGTAACTTAAAGGGAGAATAAACACCTTGTAATTACATTTTCTGTCTTCCAGTAGATTAGCAAATCAGCAACAAGTCTGAACATTTATTAGAACAGATTAACAATTTTGTATGCTGCAATTTACAGGCATGAATTACAGGAAAAGAGGGCGAAATAAATAATGACAGTATAATGCAAGTATGTTACAATCTCAACATGTTTACTTAAATGTCATTTTTAAAGGGATATTAAACACTAAATACTTTATATAAGCTTAGTAACCAATCAGATTATGTACCCACAGATAAACATAATATGCCTTGTAAGTGGTGGGGGGTCTTTTGAGAAAGCTAAATGGCAAAAAGCGCATTGGGCACTTTGTCTTTATAGGACCGTTTTATCTTTATGAATTTACTTAACTTGGATGGGTTTATCTGAGATATTTTTGCAGGGTTTGGAAACATGGACTCAATCAGTTTTAATAATTGTATATGCACTACCGCTAGTTTAATTATTTGGAGGATTATATCCTCTGTTTTATTTTCTTTTTCGGTTTTGCATACATAATGGAACAACCAATGAAGATTGCTCCATAACTGCACTCATATTTACTTTTTTTTTTTTTGTGTGGATGTTTTAGATATCTCATGTTGTGAGAACCAGTCCTGTTATGACTTTACCTTTACTTCTAATTGATTTTAAAACCTATTTTTACATTTATTAAAGTGAATGTAAATTTTAAGCTTTTTAATCTACACTACCAATTCTCAATAAACTTCTCATTGAAACCGCAATGTTTTTATTCATAAAAATTATTTTTGTCATATTATAATTTATATAAGAACTTATCTCCGTTTTGAAGGATAACTCCTCCCATCCTGGACTTCCTGTATTAAGACAACATTGCATATAGAGCTGTCCCGCCTGCTCTATTACGTAGTCCTGAAACCCCCTTCACAATGAGAACTCCATTTGCGCATGCGTTTTAAATCAATGTCTAATATGCACATGCGTTCCCTGATCCATTGAGAATCGTTATCCGCAAAGAAAATTACATTGCGCATGCGTGGCAAAAATTTTATTGCGATCTCATTGCTTGTCAATCACGAATCTGCAGGGAACGCATGCGCAGTTACATCGCGTGACGTAGAAAAAAAGGGGCTGGACGCCACAGGGTGCAATCGATTATTTGTTTAAGGAACGGTCAATCACCTGAGAAATGCGGGACAAGATGGCGAGCGGAGGAATAAAGTAAGAATAATATCGATAAATACCTTTATATTTGTATTTGTTATGCATTTATAAAAAAATTATGAATTAAACTAGCCTTTATTTTGCGAAATTCACAACATGAGGATGAGAGGTGACGGTGAGTTTACATTCACTTTAATAAAAGTTATGTTTTATTTTCTTCATTCCTCTTTCTGGGAAATAATTAGTATTTTTAAAGGGACATGAAACTCAAACATTTTCTTTCATGATTCTGATAGAGAATACAATTTTAAACAACTTTCCAATTTACTTCTATTATTTAATTTGCTTCCTTCTCTTGTTATCCTTTTCTGAAAGGTTTATCAATGAAAGCTTAGGAGCAGCAAAGAACCTAGGTTCTAGTTGCTGATTGGTGGATATGTATGTGTGTGTGTGTATGTGTGTATATATATATATATATATATATATATATATATATATATATATATATATATATATATATATATATATATATATATATATAATGTGTATGTATACTGATTTGTCATTGGCTCACGCATGTTTTCAGTCAGCAATCAGAAGTGCATTGCTGCTCATTCAACAAAGCATACCAAGAGAACAAAGAAAATTTATTAATAGGAGTAAATTAGAAAGTTGCTTAAAATTCCATGCTCTATCTTAAAGGGACAGTCTAGTCAAAATTAAACTTTCATAATTCAGATAGGGCATGCAATTTTAAACAACTTTCCAATTTACTTCTATTATCTAATTTGCTCAATTCTTTAGATATCCTTTGTTTAAGAAATAGCAATGTACATGTGTGAGCCAAACACACAAGGCCTCTATGTGCAGCAACCAATCAGCAGCTACTGAGCATAGCTAGATATGCTTTTCAGCAAGTGATATCAAGAGAATGAAGCAAATTAGATAATAGAAGTAAATTAGAAAGTTGTTTTAAAATGACATGCTCTTTCTAAATCATGAAAGAAAAAAATTGGGTTTCTTGTCCCTTTAATCATCAAAGAAAAAAATGTGGGTTTCAAATCCCTTTAAGTGAGTGCTAGAATAGTGCTACATTTTTTTCCCTCCTTCAGTAGGTTTCAAAATGGTGGTATCCATAATCGGAGAGAGGGGCATGAAATCTATTTTGTGTTTAAGTTCCCTTTTAATTCTCTTAATTATTTCCCCCCTATTGCCGCCAGAGAGCCTGGAGTACATTCTGCAGCTTCTACCACATTCTGCACATTGATTTGCTTGATCAGTGCAGGAGCTCAATTATACATATTTCTAAATAGCCCCAGCACAAGTAATACAATACAGACGTTAGGCATGTGTTAAAAAAACAACCCGAGACGGTCATATTAGAACACAAGCAGACCTAGCACAGAACTTAGGATCACCCTTTAAAGGGACATTAAACACTTTGAGATGATAATATAAAATAATAAATTGTATGTATAATAAAAACTCTGTGATATACTTTTATTATTTAATTTGTCCCCTTTTTCTGTAATTCCATTCTGAAATTGTGAGCTTTTCAGTTCCTGTTAGAAATGGAAGAGCACAACACTTTTATATTCCAAACAGCCATTGGCTGCACACTCCTGTCATGACCTTTTTATAACTGTCTCTAATTGGCCACAGCAGAAAAGGTGACCTAAGTTACAACATGGCAGCTCCCATTGTTTTATAGACACTACAACTTTACACCTATTTTCTCAACATTTAAACAGCAAATTAAACTTTAAAAGATACATCTACCTGTTATTCTCCGAATAAACTTTTCTTTGAATGCATCATTCTATCTAGCATTTATTTAGTGTTTAATGTCCCTTTAACAAATGGTTCTCTTATTTTCAAATTCGGCATGCTCTATTAACGTCCCCATACAAACCTGATATTACTAGGCCCTTCACACCGCTCTGTCGGACCCCCACGATTAATAAAGCACATATCTCTAAAATTCATAAGCTCATTCATAATCAAGCACTAATGTCCCTTCCCTCCTACACCTCTAAGTGGGAGAGAGAGCTAGGTGCGACACTTACTCAAAAGCAATGGCACAATATTTTCCTAATGACTAAAAAAATCATCTATTTCTCCGATGATCTCGGAATTAAACTACATATATTTCCCCTCAAAGACTTCAGTGTTTTCCCTGGCGCCTCTCCGTTGTGTTGGAGACATTGTGGAAAATCTGTCTCTCATATTTTTTGGCACTGCCCCCTCATCAAACAATACTGGGCCACAATTAATAGACACATTAATGCAGCACTAGGCACCACTATAGAAATAAAACAGACTATGATCCTTCTCAATCACCTTCCTAAAATACCTGGTTTATACCGCAAAAGGTTATTGCAATGTATGCTTACTTGTGCAAAACGATTGATCCCCAGGTTCTGTAAGATATCGCATGTTCCCTCTCCCCAAATGTGGGTACAAGAAGTTTATTTTGTTCTCTCACTCGATAAAATACACTACAGCCACCAGGGTAAAGCAGATTTTATTATAGAGACTATATTCATATTGGAGCAAAGGGATAATGCTTGAGAGTTCTGTTCCCCTTCCCCGCCCTCCTTCCCTCCTCTCTTCCCTCTTTATTAACGCAACTACTCAACTTGATTATCACAAGTTCTTTGTTTATTCCCCCTTCCCCTTTGCTCGAGAGTTAAATAGATATGATTATGACCATGATACCACTGTTTGTTGGTCTTTTACGATCACTTGCAGTCTTTAATTATATATATGGACAATTCAGCTCACAAAGTGGCGTTGTTGTGTCACTTACCCTTCTAAGGACTACTATGAAATGATCTCTTCAATTGTTGCTGCTGCTAACGTTACCAATCTCCTGCGTGGGTTTACCTCATGTAACCTAATTCTCATTTCTAGAATAGTCTATATGGTTAAATTTGAAAATTAATAAAAACATTTTAAATGAAAAAAAAACCCAGTTGTTGAACAAAAGATGTATAGGTGAGCATGAGGAATGATCAACTGGTTCCTTTTTGTACATTTCTAGATCTTTTGGTACTTTTTAAAGCTAGTAAGTTCAGTGCTCTGACGTTTTATACTCGCGGTTATGGGTAAAAAGTATTTACGAGCAGTGTTTTGGACTGGTTGGGTCAAGCAGTTTACTTTTATTTACTCTAACATTTTTCATACATTGTATTACATTATAAATTTGTAAATTTAAAGGATTAGAAATATTTGCTAAATTTTCAAATGATTTGATACATCAGTATTACAAGCTTTAAATCCACTTACTTATATTTAAAAATAAAGCTTAGAAATATATATAATAAATATTTTTATTTTTCCAATAAACTGCACTAGCGTTGGATAAAGCATAAAAAAATAAATTTATCATCTTCCAATTGCACCGCAGTATTGGTCATGGAATCAGGATATTCATAATGTACTATCTCGCTACAAATCGCATGCGCAGTACACTCTAAGGGCAATCACATACTCGTTTTATTATTTATTTATGTTCTATTACCATGCATGTGCACATGCTTTCATACGTCATAACCTCACTTCTGTTTAACGCAGCGTTAATTTACTTACAGAATTCAGTTAATTACATTTTCTAAGGGGTCAAAAAAGCAACGAAAGTGAGATTGTAAGCAATAGCTATGTGGATGTTCTATCCTTACTATTGCTTACAATACGTTAGGAGAGGAGACAGAAGGAAATAATATGCGCATGCATTAACCAGACAACCATTTGAATGCGCATGTGAGCTACATGATGTTTCTACCTAGGTAGAACATTGTTATAGGGCTCACATAATGAGGACAATCATGGGTTTGGTGAAATCAGCTTTTTGGAGTACAAACTACAGGAAAATGAACAGAATCATTTAAAGGACCACTTAATGCAATAGAATTGCATAATAAACAAGTTCCATAATAGAAAGAAAATGCTTTAACACCTACTCAAATAAGCAGTAGATTTTTTTTTTTTTGTTTCCGACCAATTTATTTTTTCCTCCCATTTTCCGGCCCCCTGTACCATGTGACAGACATCAGCTAATCACAGACTAGTATACTTATACCCTGTGAGCTTGTGCACATGCTCAGTAGGATCCTGTTCCCAAGAAAGTGTGCATATATAAAGACTGTGCAAAATTTGATAATGGAAGCAAATTCAAAAGTGTCTTAAAACCGCATGCTCTTTCTGGATCATAAGTTTATTTTAACTGAAATGTCCCTTTTTAATAGGTACCAATTGCAAATATTATATATATATATATATATATATATATATATATATATAATGTTTATGTATGTAACATTTTTGAGTTTCCTATCCCGTTAAAGGGACAGTTTACTCAATTATTTTCACCGCAGTAATTTGTTCACAATGATCCACTTTACCTGCTGGAGTGTATTAAATTGTTTACAAGTATTTCCATTACCCTTATATTGGCATTTTAAATAGTTAATTTAGCCTGTGGTTTCCCCACGCATCCTGAAATTTTTTGGCTCTCATTCAGGGAACTATTATTCATATTAAATAAATATATATATATGTGTGTGTGTGTATATATGTGTGTGTATATATATATATATATATATATATATATATATATATATATATATATATATATATATATATGTAATATATATATTACACACACCGGCCACTTAATTTGGTACACCTGTTCAATTGCTTGGTAACACAAATTGTTAATCAGCCAATCACATGGCAGCAACTCAATGCATTTAGGCATCTAGACGTCGTGAAGACAACTTGCTGAATTTCAAGCCGAGCATCAGAATGGGGAAGAAAGGGGATTTAAATGATTTTGAACGTGGCATGGTTGTTGGTTCCAGACGGGCTGGTCTGAGTATTTAAAAAACTGCTGATGTACTGGGTTTTTCACGCACAACCATCTCTAGGGTTTACAAATGGTCCGAAAAAGAGAAATTATCCAATGACCGACAGGTGTATTGATGAAAATGCCTTGTTGAGGTCAGAGGAGAATGGGCAGACTGGTTCGAGATGATAGAAAGGCAACTAACTCAAATAACCACTCGTTACAACCAAGGTATGCAGAATACCATTTCTGAACACCCAACACGTCGAACCTTGAAGCAGATGGGCTACAGCATCAGAAGACCACACCGGGTGCCACTCCTGTCAGCTAAGAACGGGAAAATGAGGCTACAATTCGCACAGGCTCACCAAAATTGGACAATATAAGATTTGAAGAAAAAAAAACATTGCCAGGTCCGATGAGTCTCTACTTCAGCTGCGACAATCAGATGGTAGGGTCAGAATTTGGCATAAACAACATGAAAGCATATTGGCACACTTTGGACCCCTTAGTACCAATTGAGCATCCTTTAAATGCCACGGCCTACCTGAGTATTGTTGCTGTCCATGTCCATCCCTTTATGACTACAGTGTACCCCTCTTCTGATGGCTACTTCCAGAAGGATAATGCACCATGTCACAAACTGTTTTCTTGAAAATAACAATGAGTTCACTATACTCCATTGGCCCCCACAGTCACCAGATCTCAATCCAGTAGAGCACGTTTGGGATGTGGTGGAACGGGAGATTCACATTATGGATGTGCAGCCAACAAATCTACAACAATTGCGTGGAGCTATCATGTCAATATGGACTGAGGAATGTTTCCAACACACATATATATATATATATATATATATATATATATATATATATATATATATATATATATATATATATATATATATATATATATATATATATATATATATATATATATATATATATATATATATATATACAGGTATACCCCGCTCATACAGCGGGTTAGGGACCGAAGCCCCGATGTAAAGTGAAAACCGCCTTAAAGTGAAACAAGGCAGTTTTAGCTTTCTTTTCACTTGCCAGTGTGTTTAAAAACTTAAAAAACATGTTTTAACTAACTTATATTAGGTGTACAATAGGGCTAAGTTTAGTTTAACACTCGCACAGCACAGTATTCAATAAATACTGTACTTGTAAAATAGTGACAATCACTGTACTACAATTTGCCAGAGTATAGCACTGAGACACAGATTGCACTGTAATGCTGTAAACAGAGTGAACTAAGCATAACAAAATGGTGCCAGTCACTTTTCTTGCAATCTCACGAAGATTACAGCACTGTTTTAAAATCCTTGGAGGTTGAACTTAAGCTCCACAAAGCGCTGTATTAGCGAATCGCTGTAAAGTGAAGCGCTGTAAAGTGAGGTATACCTGTATATGTATGTATATATATATATATATATATATATACACAATGGATATAAAAAGTCTACACACCTCTGTTAAAATGTCAGATTTCTGTGATGTAAAAAAGAGACAAAGATAAATCATTTCAGAACTTTTCCCACCTAATGTGACCTGTAAACTGTACAACTTGATTGAAAAACAAACTGAAACTTTTAGGGGGAGGGAAGTAAAATTTTAAAACTAAAATAATATGGTTGCATAAGTGTACTGGGGATGTAGCTGTTTTTAGAATTGTGCAACCACATTCAAAATCATGTTAAATAGGAGTCGGTACACACCTGCCATCATTTAAAATGCCTCTGATTAACCCCAAATAATGTTCAGCTGTTCTAGTAGGCTTTTGCGAACCATGGCTTTTGCTGTAGGTTGCTACTAAGAAAATTTCAGGAAAGACCAACTAGAGCAGTTGAACTTTATTTGGGGTTAATCAGAGGCACTTTAAATGATTACAGGTGTATGCTGACTCCTATTTAACATGATTTTGAATGTGATTGCTTAATTGTGAACACAGCTACATCCCCAGTTATATACACTTATGCAACCACATTATTTTAGGTTTTTTTTTGTTCCCTCCACCTAAAATATTTCAGTTTGTTGATGTTCAGTTTGTTTTTTCAATTGAGTTGTACAGTTTATAGGTCACATTAAAGGTGGAAAAAGTTCTGAAATGATTTATCTTTGTGTAATTTTTTTACATCACAGAAACCTGACATTTTAACAGGGGTGTGTAGACTTTTTATATCCACTGTGTATATGTGTATGTATGTATATATATATATATGTATGTGTATGTGTATATATATGTATGTATATATATATATATATATATATATGTATATATATGTATGTATATATATATATATATGTATATATATGTATGTATATATATATATATATATATATATATGTATATGTATGTGTATATATATATGTATGTATATGTATATATATATGTATGTATATGTATATATATATGTATGTATATGTATGTATATGTATGTATATGTATATATATGTATATATATGTATATATATGTATATATAATGTGTGTGTGTATATATATATATATATATATATATATATATATATATATATATATATATATATATATATATATATATATATATATATATATATATATATATATACAGTGAGGCCCCGGTTTACGCACGACTCGGTATACGAAATTTCGGTTTACGAAATCGAAATTTGAAGAAAATTTGACTCGGTTTACGAATTTTTTTCGCAATACGAAACAAAATGCCGGTCAAAATGCCGGTTTGCCCCCCTCGGTTTACGAATTTTTTTCGCAATACGAAACCAGTGGCCCCTGTGCCCCCTGCATACTCAAGTATGATTGAATTAATGAAGTTTGGGTACCAGTGTAGAGGTGTTGGAGAGGTTTTGGAGCCATTTTGCAGCAAGTTGTTGAGCCTTTTGGAGCCATTTGCAGCAAGTTGTTAAGCCTTTTGGAGCCATTTGCAGCAAGTTGTGGAGCCTTTTGGAGACATTGGAGCCATTTGCAGCAAGTTGTTAAGCCTTTTGGAGCCTTTTTTGGACACTTTACTTGAATTTTTTCGGACCTCCGGAACGCATTAATTGATTTTCAATGCATTCCTATGGGAAACCGTGTTTCGGTTTACGAATTTTTCGCAATACGAAACGACCCGGAGAACGAATTAAATTCGTAAACCGAGGCCTCACTGTATATATATATATATATATATATATATATATATATATTTATTTGTAGAGCTCCAACAGATTCCGCAGTGCTATAAACAAAGGCGGTGTACAACAAAACAATTATAGGGTCAAAAGGGGTAGAGGGCCCTGCCAAGAGTCGCACTGTTGTAGTCAGCTCTTAAGAAGATGATCTACAAACAGCTGGACTCTTAGGCTTACATGCTAAGGGGGTTCAGGGGATAGCAATGGAGGAGAGGAACTGGTATTAGGAAAGGTTAGTGTAGGTTGTATGCATCCCTGAACAGTAGAATCTTTAGGGAGCAGTTGAAGCTTTTAAAACTAGAAGAGAGTCTTGTGGAGCAAGGCAGAGAGTTCCACAAGATGGGAGCCAGTCTGGAGAAGTCCTGTAAACGGGAGTGTGATGAGGTAACCAGAGAGAAGGAGAGTAGGAGGTCATGAGCAGAGCTAAGGGGACGGGAGGGAGAGTATCTGGAGACAAGGTCTGAGATAAAGGGGGGAGCAGTGCAGTTGAGGGGTTTTTATGTCAGAATGAGAATTTTGTGTTTGATCCTAGAGGCAAGAGGAAGCCAGTGAAGGGATTGGCAGAGAGGTGCAGCAGATGAAGAGCGACGTGTAAGGAAGATGAGTCTGGCAGAGGCATTCATTATAAATTGTAAAGGAGCTAGGCGGCAGGTGGGGAGACCAGAGAGGACAGAGTTGCAGTAATCAAGGCGGGAAAGAATGAGAGAGTGGATTAAAATCTTAGTTGTGTCTTGTGTAAGGAAGTGTCTAATTTTAGAGATGTTTTTAAGGTGGAAGCAGCAGGCTTTAGCCAAGGACTGAATGTGAGGAGTGAAAGAAAGATCTGAGTAAAATGTGATCCTGAGACATCGGGCGTGCGGGGTAGGGGTAATGGAGTTGTTGACAGTTATAGAGAGACTGGGGGTGGAGAGTTTTGAGGAAGGGGTGAAAATAAGGAGCTCAATTTTGGAGAGTTTTAGCTTTAGGTAGTGAGAGGACATCCAGTTAGAGATGTGAGAAAGACAGTTAGTGACACGGGTTAGCAAGGAAGGAGATAGGTCTGGTGCAGGGAAGTAGATTTGGGTGTCGTCGGCATACAAATGATATTGTAAACCGTGGGACTTTATTAGGGTACCTAGTGATGTGTAGATTGAGAAGGGGACCGAGGACAGAGCCTTGCGGTACTCCAACAGAAAGTGGTGACGGGGCAGAGGAGGCCCCAGAGAAGACTACACTAAAGGTATGGTTTGACAGGTAGGAAGAGAGCCACAAGAGGGCTGTGTCACAGATGCCGAAGGTTTGGAGCAAAAGAGGGTGGTCAACAGTGTCAAAGGCTGCGGACAGATCAAGGAGGATAAGCAGAGAGAAGTGGCCTTTTGATTTTGCTGTAAGTAGGTCGTTGGTAACCTTAACAATTGCTGTCTCTGTGGAGTGATGGGGACGAAATCCAGATTGCAGTGTGTCAAGGAGGGAGTCTATTGTAAGGAAATGGGATAGGCGTGCATAAACTAGTTTTTCGAGAAGCTTTGATGCAAGAGGGAGGAGGGAAATAGGGCGGTAGTTGGATGGGGAGGTAGGATCAAGTGAAGGTTTTTTGAGGATAGGTGTGACCAGCGCATGTTTCAGCGATGAGGGAAATATACCGGTGCTGAGGGAGAGGTTGAAAGTGTGTGTGAGTATAGGGGCAAGGGTAGCAGAGAGGGAGGGGAGTAGCTGTGAGGGGATAGGGTCAAGGGGACAGGTAGTGAGGTGAGAGCGCAGTATAAGTGCCGAAACTTCTTCTTCAGTGACAGGGGAGAATGAGCTAAGTTTAAGGTTATGTGGGTTGTGGTTGATTGAGAGCATTTGAGGGGGTGCGAGAAAGGAATTATGTTGAGAGCTGATTTAATTTCTGATGGAGTCGATTTTGTTATTGAAGTGGCTGGCAAAGTCTTGAGCTGATAGAGAAGTTGTATTAGGAGGTGGGGGAGGGCGGAGAAGGGTATTGAAAGTGGAGAACAAACGTTTTGGGTTTGAAGAAAGATTAGAGATAACAGTAGAGAAGTAATGTTGCTTATGGAAATTAAGGGCAGAATAGTAGGAGTTTAAGATAAATTTGTAATGTTGAAAATCAGCTGAATTCCTAGATTTTCTCCAGTGCCGCTCAGCAGTACGGGAACATCTGCGTAGGTATCGTGTCAGAGGAGTATGCCAGGGCTGAGGATGAGTGTTTGATTTCCGAGCTATGGTAAGAGGGGCGAGATTGTCAAGGACGGATGTAAGGGTGGAGTTATAGTGGCAGATAGATTGGCCAGGAAAAGGAGGAGAAGGATGAGAGGAGAGGTTTGAGGGAATTAGAAAGCTGTTGTTGATCTAATGACATAATGCTTCTGTAAAGTTTGGTGTGAGGAGCAGAAGGAGGGAAAGTTGTAGGGAGGGACGATATGTTGCAAGTAAGGAGATGTTGGTCAGAAAGAGGAAAGGGTGAGTTTGTGAAGTTTGAGAGAGTGCATCGTTAGCTAAAGATCAGGTCAAGGGAGTGACCATCTTTGTGAGTGGGAGAATCGGTCCATTGTGACAAACCGAAGGAGGACGTGAGTTGCAGATGTTGTTTTGCAGAGGAGGTAGTGGGATTGCCAAGAGGGATGTTGAAGTCACCAAGAATGAGGGAAGGGGTGTCTGGGGAAAGGAAATAAGGTAGCCAGGCAGCCAAGTGATCTAGAAATTGAGTTGAGGAGCCAGGGGGTCGGTATATGACTGCAACACGTATAGAAAGAGGAGAGAATAAGCGAATCATGTGAGTTTCAAATGAGGAAAATGTGAGGGAAGAGATAGGATGAGGATGTATTTGTTGAAAGGTGCAACGAGAGGAAAGTAAAATACCTACACCACCTCCTTGTCTATTACCAGACCTAGGAGTGTGGCTGAAGTGGAGACCCCCATGTGACAGAGCATCAGTGGATGTTGTGTCAAGGGGAGAGAGCTAGGTTTCTGTTAGGGCCAGAAGGTTGAGGGACTGTGAGATAAAGAGGTCATGTATAGAAGTGAGTTTGTTGCAAACAGAGCGAGAGTTCCAGAGTGCACAAGTGAAGGGGGTAGTGGCTTTTGATGCAAGAGGAATGTGAGTAAGGTTGTCGGAGTTTTGTTTGAGTCTGTGGGACGGTACAAAGGGATGTGCACAGCTAGGCAGTTGATGGAGACCAGGATTAGGGGAGATGTCACCAGCAGTTGGTAAAAGCAACAGGGAGAGTGAGATACAGATTTGCAGTTATGAGACTGCTTTTGAGACAAGGTGCAGGGGGGGAGAGAGAGTGTTTAGGAATAGGTAAAGTTTGTGAGTACAAAAGTAAGTTGAGTTTAAGAGAGATGGGCTAATGAACAGTGCAGGTGGAGAGGGAGAAGGAGTCATTGAATAATGTAGTTTGTTATAGAGACAAAAGGCAGCAAAAATGAATATGAAGATGTTAGGCATTTTTACAAAAGAGGGAACCAGTTAAACACATAAGACACAGTATTACAGTAGCAATTGCATAAGAAAACAGTAAGGTATATAAAACATAATATTACAAAAGTACCTGCCTTTTTCTTGCCCCTTGCCCAATCCTTGTTCAATTCTTGTATAATTCTATTGCTAGTGCCTCACTTCTAAAATGTTCACTTATTTCTTGTATAATTCTATTGCTAGTGCCTCACTTCTAAAATGTTCACTTATTTCTTGTATAATTCTATTGCTAGTGCCTCACTTCTAAAATGTTCACTTATTTCTTGTATAATTCTATTGCTAATGCTCACTTATAAAATGTTCACTTATTTCTTGTATAATTCTATTGCTAGTGCCTCACTTATAAAATGTTCACTTATTTCTTGTATAATTCTATTGCTAATGCTCACTTATAAAATGTTCACTTATTTCTTGTATAATTCTATTGCTAATGCTCACTTATAAAATGTTCACTTATTTCTTGTATAATTCTATTGCTAATGCCTCACTTATAAAATTTTCACTTTGAAAATATGAACATATGTTAGAGCAATGCACATCCCAGACTAGTGTGAAATTTATGCAGGGAGGGCAGTCAGCTGAGTCCACTAAATTTAGTTGATTGCTAATCAAAGACAATTGGAAAGGCCAATTGGAAAGTTAGATTCTGGTCTGGTCGGGTGAGATGTTAAGTAAATAGACAATAAAATTTGGGGGAGGTTAAAACTATTCAATAAGACGGCTATAAATTTTAGAATAATAGCAAGTATTGTTAAGGATTGAACATCACATGGCAATTAAATGAACATTAGAAATAAGGCATTGGATAACAGTACAACAGATGTAGGACTAAATTAACAAACTAAAATCATTTGCTCTATGTAAATATTCCATTACCAGGAGAGTAAAAACACCAGAGAGCAGTGAATAGTTTGCAGATTGACAGGGTCTCTATTCATGTACCTGAAAGCAGAGGAGAGAGAATAGGGTTAGCTTGATGCAGTGTGCAATTCTTCAGCAGATGACAATAGGCAGCATATTGTATTAATAAGCAGCACTGTGCTGAGTAGTGAGTGCAGTTCTTGTATAATTCTGTTGCTAATGCCTCACTTATAAAATGTTCACTTTAAAAATGTGAACATATGTTGTTATAGCAATGCACATCCCAGACTAGTGTGAAAATATATATATATAGTGAAACCTGCTTAAGACAAAATTGCATCGGACAACTGAAATTTTCCTTCTTGGACAGGTTTCCAACTTATACAGTTAGTGACTGATGGAGCGTCTTTTGACATGCGCAAAATCCAAAATGGCAGAATAATGTTACTGTATTGGACATGAAGCCAATCTGACCTGCACTGCTGCAAGGGAGTGTGGGACTGGATTCCTGACCAATCAGTAAGTCGGGCCTGCTGCCCGGATTCCTGATTGGCTGGGAAGCCATTTCCATGTTCCCTCGCGGCACTGCAGGTCTCTCTATGACCGTCTGTTCCGGTATCGGAGCATTTGGGCGCAAATGCTCAGAATCAGCACCATACCATACAGTACCAGTATCAGTGCATCCCTAATCAGAATCAATTTCTTGTTTTGAAGTAACAAAGACAGTACAGTTTTTCTGCTTGGTCAATACACCGTTTTTTTAATTTATTTTTTTATCTGGATTTACTTTTTTTCTAACACATTAAATGGGTGATAAAACATCAATTGTATACAAACACAGTACAGTATTAAAAGATTAATTGTTGCATCAATTACTGTCTTCGCTTTCCTCTTCACTTCGCCATTGCCAACTGACCATTCTAACAGGATTTCTACTTTATTTTCTCTTTATTTTTGATAGCTTCATAAATTTGCGTTTTGCTGCACTTACATTTCTTAATGTATTGTTTTACAGACAACTTATCTTTTGTGTAGGCCTCAATCACTTTCACTTTTGCAGCTAGAGTAAGAGTGTTGTACTTTCTAGGAGCCATTCTGTGTCCCACACCCCTTCCGTTTCACCGTCCTTCCCCCACCCCTTCCGTTTCACCGTCCTTCCCACACCCCTTCCGTTTCACCGTCCTTCCCACACCCCTTCCGCATTACATTTTCAGGCTTATCCAGGTAGCTGAACATAATGTATGTGCACTTAACACTGGGACTGCATTCCGTTTCCGTGTTGGACAGGTTCCGGCTTATCCAGGTAGTTAAACAATGTAAGTATAACAGTAAGCGCCGGGACTGTGAAACATTTCCGTCATGGACAGGTTTCTTCTGTTAAGTGTGATCAGTCCACGGGTCATCATTACTTGTGGGATATTAACTGCTCCCCTACAGGAAGTGCAAGAGGATTCACCCAGCAGAGTTGCTATATAGCTCCTCCCCTCTACGTCACCTCCAGTCATTCTCTTGCACCCAACGACTAGATAGGATGTGTGAGAGGACTATGGTGATATATTTAGTTTTTATATCTTCAATCAAAAGTTTGTTATTTTATAATAGCACCGGAGTGTGTTATTCCTTCTCTGGTAGAATTTGAAGAAGAATCTACCTGAGTTTTTCTATGATTTTAGCCGGAGTAGTTAAGATCATATTGCTGTTTCTCGGCCATCTGAGGAGAGGTAAACTTCAGATCAGGGGACAGCAGGCAGATTAATCTGCAAAGAGGTATGTAGCAGTTTATTATTTTCTGACATGGAATTGATGAGAAAATCCTGCCATACCGATATAATGTAAACTCAGCCTTGAATGCAGTAGATGTAGCTGATATCAGGCTGTCATGTATGTATATTTTACACTTCAGTTTTCTGGGAAATGGTACTTCTCTGGCTTTTAAACTGTATACATAGACTTAACCTATTTTGCAGGGACTTGCAATAGGTTTTAAATGACAATTAATTATTGAGGTAAAACGTTTTTTTGCTGGCATGTAAAAACGTTTTTTTCTCTGAGGTACTGGGTGAAAAAATGTTTTAGGCACTTTTTTTCCACTTGGCAATAGTTTTGATTTAAATTAGAGCAGTTCACTGATCCCTCTCACTGTTATGTGTGTGAGGGAGGGGCCATTTTTGGCGCTTTTACTATGCATCAGAAAAACTCAGTCAGAGGTTCATTTTCTTCCTGCATGATCCGGTTCATCTCTACAGAGTTCAGGGATCTCAAGAGTCTTTTTTGAGGGAAGTAATCATTACAGCAGAGCTGTGCTGATTGTATTGACTGTGATATAAAAAACGTTTATTTGTGTATTTTTTTCTGCTGCCTGGGTTAGTTATCATTTGCTGAGGGGAACAATCCTTTGCTAAAACTGTATATTCTGACAAAGATTGATGCTATAACTTAATTATTTTATCTGTTATAATATTTTTCTGTGCTTCTTAAAGGCACAGTTCGTTTTCATATTATTTGTAAATTACTTTGAAAAGTATTTCCAAGTTGCTGTTTATTTGCTAGTGTGTTAAACATGTCTGATTCAGAGGAATATCTCTGTGCTATATGTGTTAATGCCAAAGTGGAGCCCAATAGAAATTTATGTACTAAATGTATTGATGCTACTTTAAAAAATAGTCAATCTGTACAAATTGAACATATTTCACCAAACAACGAGGGGAGAGTTATGCCGACTAACTCGCCTCACGTGTCAGTACCTGCATCTCCCGCTCAGGAGGTGCGTGATATTGTAGCGCCGAGTGCATCTGGGCGGCCATTACAAATCACATTACAAGATATGGCTACTGTTATGACTGAAGTTTTGGCTAAACTACCAGAACTAAGAGGTAAACGTGATCACTCTGGGATGAGAACAGAGTGCGCTGATAATGCAAGGGCCATGTCTGATACTGCGTCACAGTTTGCAGAACGTGAAGACGGAGAGCTTCATTCTGTGGGTGACGGTTCTGATCCAAATAAACTGGACTCAGACATTTCAAATTTTAAATTTAAGCTTGAGAACCTCCGTGTGTTACTAGGGGAGGTATTAACGGCTCTGAATGATTGTAACACAGTTGCAATCCCAGAAAAAAATGTGTAGGTTGGATAAATATTTTGCGGTACCGACGAGTACTGACGTTTTTCCTATACCTAAGAGACTTACTGACATTGTTACTAAGGAGTGGGATAGACCCGGTGTGCCTTTCTCACCCCCTCCTATATTCAGAAAAATGTTTCCAATAGACGCCGCCACACGGGACTTATGGCAAATGGTCCCTAAGGTGGAGGGAGCAGTTTCTACTTTAGCTAAGCGTACCACTATCCCAGTGGAGGATAGCTGTGCTTTTTCAGATCCAATGGATAAAAAATTAGAGGGTTACCTTAAGAAAATGTTTGTTCAACAAGGGTTTATATTGCAACTTCTTGCATGTATTGCGCCTGTCACGGCTGCAGCAGCATTTTGGTTTGAGTCTCTGGAAGAGACACTTCAATCATCCACACTAGATGACATCACACACAAACTTAAATTCCTTAAGTTAGCTAATTCATTTATTTCAGATGCCGTAGTACATTTAACTAAACTTGCGGCTAAAAATTCAGGATTCGCCATTCAGGCACGCAGAGCTCTGTGGCTAAAATCCTGGTCAGCTGATGTTACGTCTAAATCTAAATTGCTTAATATTCCTTTCAAAGGGCAGACCTTATTCGGGCCCGGCTTGAAAGAGATTATTGATGACATTACAGGAGGTAAAGGTCATGCCCTGCCTCAGGACAAGGCCAAAGCCAAGGCTAGACAGTCCAATTTTCGTTCCTTTTGTAATTTCAAAGCAGGAGCAGCATCAACTTCCTCTGCACCAAAACAGGAAGGAGCTGTTGCTCGCTACAGACAAGGCTGGAAACCTAACCAGTCCTGGAACAGGGGCAAACAGGCCAGAAAACCTGCTGCTGCCCCTAAGACAGCATGAATTGAGGGCCCCCGATCCGAGACCGGATCTAGTGGGGGGCAGACTTTCCCTCTTCGCCCAGGCTTGGGCAAGAGATGTTCAGGATCCCTGGGCGTTAGAGATCATATCTCAGGGATACCTTCTGGACTTCAAATCCTCTCCCCCAAGAGGGAGATTTCATCTGTCAAGGTTGTCAACAAACCTAACAAAGAAGGAAGCGTTTCTACGCTGCGTACAAGATCTTTTATTAATGGGAGTGATCCATCCAGTTCCGCGGTTGGAACAAGGACAAGGGTTTTACTCAAATCTGTTTGTAGTTCCCAAAAAAGAGGGAACCTTCAGGCCAATCTTGGATTTAAAGATCCTAAACAAATTCCTAAGAGTTCCATCGTTCAAGATGGAAACTATTCGAACAATTTTGCCCATGATCCAAGAGGGTCAGTACTTGACCACAGTGGATTTAAAGGATGCTTACCTTCACATACCGATTCACAGAAGTCATTACCGGTATCTAAGGTTTGCCTTTTTAGACAGGCATTACCAGTTTGTAGCTCTTCCATTCGGACTGGCTACGGCTCCAAGAATCTTCACAAAGGTTCTGGGCACTCTTCTGGCGGTACTAAGACCGCGAGGAATTTCAGTAGCTCCGTACTTAGACGACATACTGATACAAGCTTCAAGCTTTCAAACTGCCAAATCTCATACAGAGATAGTACTGGCATTTCTAAGGTCGCATGGATGGAAAGTGAACGAAGAGAAAAGTTCTCTCTTTCCACTCACAAGAGTTCCCTTCCTGGGGACTCTGATAGATTCTGTAGAAATGAAGATTTACCTGACAGAGGACAGGTTAACAAAACTTCAAAATGCATGCCGTGTCCTTCATTCCATTCAAGAGACCAGAAATTCTCTTCTATGGTGGCTTTATCGGCCACATCTGTCCAGGGGAATGCCATTCAGCAGGCCAGACTGGTCAATTGTAACAACAGACGCCAGCCTACTAGGTTGGGGCGCTGTCTGGAATTCTCTGAAGGCTCAGGGACTATGGAATCAGGAGGAGAGTCTTCTTCCAATAAACATTCTGGAATTGAGAGCAGTCCTCAATGCTCTTCTGGCTTGGCCCCAGTTAGCAACTCGGGGGTTCATCAGGTTCCAGTCGGACAACATCACGACTGTAGCTTATATCAACCATCAGGGAGGGACAAGAAGCTCCCTAGCAATGATGGAAGTATCGAAGATAATTCGCTGGGCAGAGTCTCACTCTTGCCACCTGTCTGCAATCCACATCCCGGGAGTGGAGAACTGGGAGGCGGATTTCTTAAGTCGTCAGACTTTTCATCCGGGGGAGTGGGAACTTCATCCAGAGGTCTTTGCCCAAATACTTCGACGTTGGGGCAAACCAGAGATAGATCTCATGGCGTCTCGACAGAACGCCAAGCTTCCGCGCTACGGGTCCAGATCCAGGGATCCGGGAGCGGTCCTGATAGATGCCTTGACAGCACCATGGACCTTCAGGATGGCTTATGTGTTTCCACCTTTCCCGATGCTTCCTCGATTGATTGCCAGAATCAAACAGGAGAAAGCATCAGTGATTCTAATAGCGCCTGCATGGCCACGCAGGACTTGGTATACAGATCTGGTGGACATGTCATTCTGTCCACCTTGGTCGTTACCTCTGAAACAGGACCTTCTGATTCAGGGTCCTTTCAAACATCAAAATCTAACTTCTCTGAAGCTGACTGCTTGGAAATTGAACGCTTGATCTTATCAAAGCGTGGTTTTTCTGAGTCAGTTATTGATACCTTAATACAGGCTAGGAAGCCTGTTACCAGAAAGATTTACCATAAAATATGGCGTAAATACCTATATTGGTGCGAATCCAAAGGTTACTCTTGGAGTAAGGTTAGGATTCCTAGGATATTGTCTTTTCTACAAGAAGGTTTAGAAAAGGGGTTATCCGCTAGTTCCTTAAAGGGACAGATCTCAGCTCTGTCCATTCTGTTACACAAGCGTCTGTCAGAAGTTCCAGACGTTCAGGCTTTTGGTCAGGCTTTGGCCAGGATTAAACCTGTGTTTAAAGCTGTGGCTCCACCATGGAGTTTAAACCTTGTTCTTAACGTTTTACAGGGCGTTCCGTTTGAACCCCTTCATTCCATTGATATAAAGTTGTTATCTTGGAAAGTTCTATTTTTAATGGCTATTTCCTCGGCTCGAAGAGTCTCTGAGTTATCAGCCTTACATTGTGATTCTCCTTATTTGATTTTTCACTCGGATAAGGTAGTTCTGCGTACTAAGCCTGGGTTCTTACCTAAGGTAGTCACTAACAGGAATATCAATCAGGAGATTGTTGTTCCATCCTTGTGCCCAAATCCTTCTTCGAGGAAGGAACGTCTTTTGCACAATCTGGATGTAGTTCGTGCCCTTAAATTTTATTTACAGGCAACTAAAGATTTTCGACAAACGTCTTCCCTGTTTGTCGTTTACTCTGGTCAGAGGAGAGGTCAAAAAGCTTCTGCTACCTCTCTCTCTTTTTGGCTTCGTAGCATAATTCGTTTAGCTTATGAGACTGCTGGACAGCAGCCTCCTGAAAGAATTACAGCTCATTCCACTAGAGCTGTGGCTTCCACTTGGGCCTTTAAGAATGAGGCCTCTGTTGAACAGATTTGCAAGGCTGCAACTTGGTCTTCGCTTCATACTTTTTCCAAATTTTACAAATTTGACACTTTTGCTTCCTCGGAGGCTATTTTTGGGAGAAAGGTTCTTCAGGCAGTGGTTCCTTCTGTATAAAGAGCCTGCCTATCCCTCCCGTCATCCGTGTACTTTTGCTTTGGTATTGGTATCCCACAAGTAATGATGACCCGTGGACTGATCACACTTAACAGAAGAAAACATAATTTATGCTTACCTGATAAATTCCTTTCTTCTGTAGTGTGATCAGTCCACGGCCCGCCCTGTTTTTTAAGGCAGGTAAATATTTTTTAAATTATACTCCAGTCACCACTACACCCTTGGCTTCTCCTTTCTCGTTGGTCCTTGGTCGAATGACTGGAGGTGACGTAGAGGGGAGGAGCTATATAGCAACTCTGCTGGGTGAATCCTCTTGCACTTCCTGTAGGGGAGCAGTTAATATCCCACAAGTAATGATGACCCGTGGACTGATCACACTACAGAAGAAAGGAATTTATCAGGTAAGCATAAATTATGTTTTCCGTGTTATACAGAGTCAGTCTTGGACAGTTTTCACTGTATGTATGTATGTATATATATATATATATATATATATATATATATATATATATATATATATATGTGTGTGTGTGTATATGTGTATATATGTATAAATGTGTGTGTATGTGTATATATGTATAAATGTGTGTGTATGTGTATATATGTATAAATGTGTGTGTATGTGTATATATGTGTGTGTGTGTATGTGTATATATGTATAAATGTGTATGTATATATGTATATGTGTATGTATATATATATATATATGTGTGTGTATATACTGTATATATAAGTGTGTGTGTGTGTATGTATGTATGTATGTATGTATGTATATATATGTATGTAAGTGTGTGTGTGTGTGTATATATATATATATATATATATATATATGTATGTATGTGTGTGTGTGTGTATATAAGTTATGCTTGTTCCTCTCTACTTAGCCTAGATCTGAGACTTTTTTTTGTTTCAAATTGCTTCATAATTCACACTACACAGTGATTGCTTAGACTGAGCAGGGCACATACTTCCTTATAGCTGTCCTAACTGGCAACAGTTATTTTGAAAACTTAAACTTTTAAGCTTTTTACAAGTCTGTATTCACTGAAATTTTTTTTTGGATATATAAAAATCGAACTAACTTTAAAAGAAGTTATGCTCCAATTACACAATGTACTTGTGTCTTCCATAATGGTGCATTGTGTGAGCTCTGTGATACTGTTAAAGGTACAGTCTAGTCCAAAATAAACTTTCATGATTCAGATGGGGCATGTAATTTTAAACAATTTTCCAATTTACTTTTATCACCAACTTTGCTTTGTTCTTTTGGTATGCTTAGATGAAAGATAAACCTAGGAGGTCCATATGCTAATTTCTAAGCCCTTGAAGGCCGCCACTTCTCTCAGGGCATTTTGACAAAGCTCATGTGTGTCATATAGATAACACTGTGCTCATGCGCGTGGCGTTCCAGGGAGCCAACTCCGATTGGCTAAAATGTAAGTCTGTCAAAAGAACTGCAATAAGGGGGCAGTTTGCAGAGGCTTAGATACAAGGTAATCACAGAGCTAAAAAGTGTATTTATATAACTCTGTGGGTTATGCAAAACTAGGGAATGGGTAATAACGGGATTATCTATCTTTTTAGACCATAAAAATTCTGGTTTAGACTGTCCCTTTAAGACAAAGTCAGGCTTTTGCATAAGCACATTGTTTTCTGCCCAGTGTTGCTAGCATAGCCGGAACACTGTGCGCTTGCAGAAGTCCTATTACGTCACTAGCCTCATTTGAAAGGGTTTTCCTTGGCATAGTGCCCACACAGTGCTTGATCGCCTATCTCTGCTGTTGTGCAATAGACAATATTACATAACAGCAGGCAAAAGGCTAATTGTACCTTTTTTGTTTTCAACTTGTGAGTTACAAATGAATGGAAAAATAAGCACAAAAAAAAATAAAAACAGTGAATTTAACTAATATATAACTAGCAGCACCAGGTGAGATAATAGGCTTTAAAACCTAGGAAGACATGAAATACAACATGGTGCACACATTAGTGAGGATTAGTATAAAGTACAAAACCAATACAGCAGTATTTACATTTAAATTGCATCCACTTTTAATTAAAGGGACATGAAACACATTTTTTCTTTATTTTATTATACAGACAGACCATAGATACATTTTTTAAAACCACTTTCCAATTATCTACCAGAACACACTCAAATGGGCTGAACTCTCGCACCCCCACAGAGGGTTGATTTCTGATGCTGTCTCCCCTTTAAGTAGCTTTTCTATAGCCAGTACTGTAGTACTGACATTTTCAGTATAGGTGGTTGCAACAGCAAAACATGCCATTTCATATGACAAAGTAAAGTTAGAGGGGTTATTTGCAACAGTTTAATATTCTCTAGCAGGTAAATTTGGTCATTGGGAACATATTAAAGGGACCACAATTTTTCAGGACAATGTCCCTTTAACTTACAGATAACTAATAATAAGACTTTTACTTGGATCTCAGTAAATATGGAATTAAACCAAATGCCCATGTGAGCGCGGCTTTCTTTGTACTCTCTAAATTGTTTTACTGTTTGTTACTAAAGTGGGTCTGCATGACCTCATATATGTATGTATATATCTCTTCTAATCTTCCCTATAAAGCCACAGACATGTTTTCACCAGTTTGTTTTGTATTTTTCCATAATTAAGAACCTTTTCATCAACAACCTAAAACAAAATAAACGGAATCCCAGCAGCTTAAAGGGACATGAAGCCCAAACATTTTCTTTCATGATTCAGATAGAGAATACAATTTTAAACAACTTTCCAATTTACTTATATTATTTAATTTGCCTCCTTCTCTTGTTATCATTTACTGAAATGTTTATCTAGGCAAGTTCATGATCAGCAGAGAAACTAGGTTCTAGCTGTTGATTGGTGGCTGCATATATATATTGAATGTGATTGGCTCACCCATGTGTTCAGTTAAAAACTAGAAGTGCATTGCTGCTCCTTCAACAAATGATACCAAGAGAATGAAAAAGATTAGATAATAGAAGTAAATTAGAAAGTTGTTTAAAATTGTATTCTCTATCTGAATCATGACAGAAAATTTTTGGGTTTCATGTCCCTTTAAATACATTTTATTTATTTGCCAGTCTTTTTTGTTTGTGTAAATGCAGGAAAAAGACTAAATTTAATTTCTAGTGTGTGTGTGATAATTATAGATCGAGAATAAAAGAAGAAAATGTTTTTTGGATCAATCTATGTTTAATTATGCAATTAAGTTGTGCTTCGGGTAGCTTAAAGTGAATGTATATTTTGATGCTGAAGTGCCCGGTTTTTAAAAATTTTGATTAAAAACAGGAGCACTTTAATTAATCAAAATTTACATTTCACTTGTGTTGTGAAAAAAACAACTTACCTTTTTACTCTTGACAGCAGCTCCAACTTCCTCCGCCCGATGCAAAGCCTCTTCTTCCTAGGTTTAAAATGAGGAATCCGGCTTCCTCCAATCACAGCGTTGAATCAGACACTGATTCCCCTGGGGGAAGCCGTGATTGGAGGATGACCTATCCATCATTTCTGACATCAGAAATGGCTTGCGACGACCGGAGGAAGCTGGAGCTGCTGTCAAGTTTAAAAGGTAAGTTTTTTTTTTTTTTCACAACTTGAGTGAAATGTAAATTTTGATGAATTAAAGTGCCCCTGTTTTTAATCGAATTTTTAAAAACCGGGCACTTTAGCATCAAAATTTACATTCACTTTAAGTAACATTTATAAATAACAAACAATGTTGTAATTGCAATATGCTACTTTCTAATGCCACATAGTTGCTACATGTTGTATGATAACCCAAAATAAATTCTAACAAATAGGGGGCATGGAAAAGAAAAAAAGAAAACTAAAAATACTAAATATTAAATAAGTCCAAATAATAAATGTCCACGTATGGTGGAGTCTATGTGACAGGACTTCTTTCACCCAGGCAGCTCCTTGTATGAGGGTCTATCAAAAGTAAGAACACAAGGGCACCACATAGCCTAGCACAGTCTTAAACAAGTATAAAAGATTGGTGATGTCATTCACAAGACAATAGCACCTGCCTGATGCTGTTAACACAGGCAGGAGCCTCTCTTTTGCCCAGTAAGCTGAAGCCTCGAGAGAACTTGTAGCTTTCTCACCCTCTCCACAAGTAGTAGATGAATGAAGGGCACCAAACGGCAAGTGTAGTAAAAGACAAATGTTTTATTAAAGTGAATGTAAACTTGAGCATAGTCGCTCAAGTCATAGGAAAGAATTTAAAAAATGAATGAGACTTTTTGTTCATCAAATGTGTAGGAAATATATCTTATCTTTTGAAATTTTTCACCTTGTAATGTCAGATAAGCGCCATTCCTCCGCCCGCCATATTCTTCAATTGATTGACAGAGGACTCATCTGCAATCCCCCCCCCCCTCTGGCTTTCAGCCCCTTTGCACAAACACCACGCCAGGGGGGAACAACGATTAGTGGATTGCAGATGAGTCATCTGTCAATCAATTGAAGAATATGGCGGGCGGATGAACTTTTATACCCATTATAGCTACGATTTTTAATATTGATTTCAATATATTGTTTCTTAATTTTCAGACTGTTTGTTAAAGGGGATTTTCTGTAAACATCTAAAAATGTGTATTCTGCCCGAGGAACCGTAGCACCAGTTCCTCTGGCAGACTCGCACTGCTGGGACCAATAGGAATAGTAAACCTGCAGTGCACCGTAACACCAGTTCCTCTGGCAGACTCTCACTGCTGGGACCAACAGGAGTACCATAGCACCAGAGAGCGGGTCTGTAAAACAGCGTTTTTTGCTAAAAATAAAAAGGCAATATTATGTTAAATAATGGTTGGCTAATATAATGTTATATAATTCTGCACTATGTGCCGAATTATATAACATTAATTTTAAGGTTTACTGACCCTTTAAACCAATTTTCATTTAACTACAAGAGTCTGTAAACGCGTGCATACATCTGACTCTGTGGGGCTTGGCTGAAAATTAGCACAATGTTCTTAAAAAAAAAAAAGTAAGCAAAACTATACATTTTGTATAAAAACACTACCAGATGGGTTATATAAGTGGATCACCTACAAAACATTTATGCAACGAAAAATCAAGTGTACAATGTCCCTTTAAGATGACTAAAGTGTAGACTGTCCCTTTTTAAATCTGTTTTCTAGACATGCATGCATGTCTGTAGCTTTCTGCATTTTGTATATTACTTTATAAAAGGTATCACATGTATGCACATTGTGAGTTTGATTTCTCCCACCCTTGCATATATATTGAGCACTCTAGCAGCAGTGTTTGCAACAATATATAACATTGTTAGAAATGTTGTTGAAAACACTGATGCTATTTAGCAATTAAGACATGTGCATGCCCTTTAACCTTTTTAAATTGTTTTGTTTGTTTTATTATACAAGCTGTCTCAATAATGAAAGATGATTTTTTTTATTTATTTATTTTATTTCTAGGTTGCTTTAATTGACAAATAATTTAGCACTATTTTGCTAGATATTTCTACAGAAGTAACCCTGTTGTCTAAGAGCTAGTTGCTAAATCCCCTCTTCAGAGAACCTGACCACCCTCAATTGCCACTTGGCAATGCAGTATTGCTTGCTGATATTTAAAGGGATAGTAAACACCAAAAATGTTATTGTTTTAAAAAGATAGATAATCCCTTTATTACCCATTCCCCAGTTTTTCATAACCAACACAGTTATAATTAATATACTTTTTACCTCTGTAATTGCCTAGTATCTAAGCTTCTGCAGACTGCCTCCTTATCTCAGATCTTTTGACTAACTTGCATTTCAGGCAATTAGTGCAGACTCTTAAATAACTTCACAAGCTCTAGCTGTAAAAAAAACTGTCAAATGCATTCAGCTTAGAGGCGGCCTTCAAGGGCTTTGAAATTAGCATATGAGCCTACATAGGTTTAGCCTACATAGGTTTAGCTTTCAATAAAGAACAAAGCGAATTTGATGATAAAAGTAAATTAGAAAGTTGTTTAAACTGACATGCCCTATCTGAATCATGGACTTTACTATCCCTTTTAAGATTGCACAAGGGCTCTCTTGTGAAAACCTGTCAAGCACCCTGAACAAGCGAGTTAAAAGGACAGTATACACCAATTTTCATATAACTGCACGTAATAGACACTACTATAAAGAATAATATGCACAGGTACTGATCTTATTTACCTCGTACACATCTGAAGCGGCGTAGAGGATAAGAAGGAGGAACTGCTTCTGAAATTGGTAGAAGCCGGTCAATCATGTGAGCCTCCACTGCCAACGCCTAAGGAGCTGCGAAGGCACACCCCGAAATATAAAGTAAATTGCTTTGCAGTTATCAGCAAAAGCCAATTAGGGAAATATATAAAGCTGTTATTTTTGTAAAATCAGTAAGGTGCATTTCCACCTCTAAGAATACAAAATATCTACAATAAATGATGTGAAAAGGGGGCATAATAAATAAAGTATATTGGAAAGTTGTTTTTCTACACATAACTAAACATTTATATTACAATCTCAAGGTGTTTATTGTCCTTTTAACTCCAAAATAAACTTTCATAATTCAGATAGAGCATTCAATAAAAAACACACCTTACTTTACTTCCTTTATTATATTTTGCAATCTTTTTATATGCACCCATTTCTAAGGCATTGGCTCCTTTATGAGCATGTGCAAGCGTTCAGTGTATACATATGAGTCTGTGATTGGCTGACGCTTGTCACATAAAGCAGGGGGCCAGAAAATGAAAGGAATTTTTGATATGTCAGGGATAAAAATCAAATTAGCTGTTATTTAATTGTCTTATTATGCACTTGCTATTTGTTATTTTTACTGTGTTAAATTGTCATTTAACATTTGCTGAAAAGAGATATATCGAAAATGAACTGACTAGTGACAATCAGCAGAAACTGGGCTGTTTATCTATTTACTAGTCCTAAAGCCCGTTCACACGGGCTGTGTTGTGTTGCTGTGTTATATCCCCTGCGCGCGAGATCAGCTGTGCTGCCCGGTTCTCCCCTGCGCGCGAGATCAGCTGTGCTGCCCGGTTCTCCCCTGCGCGCGAGATCAGCTGTGCTGCCCGGTTCTCCCCTGCGCGCGAGATCAGCTGTGCTGCCCGGTTCTCCCCTGCGCGCGAGATCAGCTGTGCTGCCCGGTTCTCCCCTGCGCGCGAGATCAGCTGTGCTGCCCGGTTCTCCCCTGCGCGCGAGATCAGCTGTGCTGCCCGGTTCTCCCCTGCGCGCGAGATCAGCTGTGCTGCCCGGTTCTCCCCTGCGCGCGAGATCAGCTGTGCTGCCCGGTTCTCCCCTGCGCGCGAGATCAGCTGTGCTGCCCGGTTCTCCCCTGCGCGCGAGATCAGCTGTGCTGCCCGGTTCTCCCCTGCGCGCGAGATCAGCTGTGCTGCCCGGTTCTCCCCTGCGCGCGAGATCAGCTGTGCTGCCCGGTTCTCCCCTGCGCGCGAGATCAGCTGTGCTGCCCGGTTCTCCCCTGCGCGCGAGATCAGCTGTGCTGCCCGGTTCTCCCCTGCGCGCGAGATCAGCTGTGCTGCCCGGTTCTCCCCTGCGCGCGAGATCAGCTGTGCTGCCCGGTTCTCCCCTGCGCGCGAGATCAGCTGTGCTGCCCGGTTCTCCCCTGCGCGCGAGATCAGCTGTGCTGCCCGGTTCTCCCCTGCGCGCGAGATCAGCTGTGCTGCCCGGTTCTCCCCTGCGCGCGAGATCAGCTGTGCTGCCCGGTTCTCCCCTGCGCGCGAGATCAGCTGTGCTGCCCGGTTCTCCCCTGCGCGCGAGATCAGCTGTGCTGCCCGGTTCTCCCCTGCGCGCGAGATCAGCTGTGCTGCCCGGTTCTCCCCTGCGCGCGAGATCAGCTGTGCTGCCCGGTTCTCCCCTGCGCGCGAGATCAGCTGTGCTGCCCGGTTCTCCCCTGCGCGCGAGATCAGCTGTGCTGCCCGGTTCTCCCCTGCGCGCGAGATCAGCTGTGCTGCCCGGTTCTCCCCTGCGCGCGAGATCAGGTCCTCGCGCTGCTGTCGGGTGGGTGCGCGTGCGATCAGCTGCAAGAGTTTGTCTGAACTGCGCATGACGGCTTCAGACAAACTCTTGTCTTTTATAATATAGGATGTTTGTATCTATATAGCAGTCTTGGGTTATCTGGATTCCAGTATTTAAACAGACAGTCTGGCTGACCAGTAAAATATGTTAAAATAAAACTGGTCACCTAACCGATTCAGTCTGATCATATGTGCGGTATATGACTGACAGGAGCCACAGGTAAAACGTGCTGTGGTCTGGTGTGGGCATAATGCTGACAAGGGCTGCAGGTAGTGACATCTGAGGAGCAGTGTGGGCATGTGGCTGACATGGGCAGTTGGGGTTGGCACCGCATCCATGTTTTCCTGGACAGTTATGAGTTACAGATGCTGCAGGGTGTGCCAGGAAGATCATCCATTGTGCCTCTGGACAGCACAAAGTACTACTGGACAACACTATTTATGTTCCAACCTGCACACTCTGCACCATGTGTAACTTGTAACTGTCCAGAAAAACATGGATAAGGTGGCAACCCTAGTTGCAAGTAATAACGTGATATGTTGTGGGCATATGGCTAACAGGAGCTTAGGGGAATGGCATCTGCTCTGAAGTCTCTGGGCATATGGCTTACAGGAGCTAAGGGGAATGGCATGGGATCTGAGGTGTGGTGTGGGCATATGACTGATAGGGGCTACAGTTAATTGTATCTTCTCTGAAGTCTGTGGGTATATGGTTGGCAGGGGTTAAGGTTAAAGGGACAGTCTAGTCAAAATTAAAGTTTCATGATTCAGATAGGGCATGCAATTTTAAACAACTTTGCAATTGACTTTTATTATTAAATTTGCTTTGTTCCCTTGGTGGTATTTTTTTAAAAGCTAAACCTAGGTAGGCTCAAACTGATTTCTAAACCGTTGAAAACCACCTCCTAGCTCCGAGCATTTTAAAAGTTTTTCACAGTTAGACAGTTCTAGTTTATGTGTGTCATATAGATAAACATTGTGCTCACTCCCGTGGAGTTATTTATGAGTCTGCACTGGTTGGCTAAACTGTATGTCTGTCAAAAGCACTGAGATAAGGGGGCAGTCTGCAGAGGCTTAAATACAAAGTAATCAAAGAGGTAAAACATATATTAATATTACAGTGCTGGTTATGCAAAACTGGTAATAAAGGGATTATCTATCCTTTTTAAACAATACAAATTCTGGTGTAGACTGTCCCTTTTAATGTCATGTGATCCAAGGTTTGGTGTGGGGGCTATGAGTGGCAGGGGCTATAGGGTAATGGTTGTGACCGGATGTCTGATGTGGGGATATAAGTGGCAAGCGCTATGTGGTAATGGTCTTGACCTGATGTGGGGATATAAGTGGTTGGGGCTACAGGTAATGGCATCTGATCTGACGTCTGGTGTGGGAATTGAGTGACTGGATACAGGTAATGGCATGTGATCTAAAATCTGGTGTAGGATTAAGATTGGAAGGGAAAACAGTTAATGGTGCTGACCTGAGGTTTGCAGTTGGGATATGGCTGGAATTTGATCTGAGGTCTGGTGGGGAAACATGACTGACAGGGGCTACAGGTAATGGCATTTGGTCTGAGGTCTGGCTGGGAAACATGACTGACAGGTGCTCCAGGTAATGGCATTTGATCTTCGGTCTGGTGTGGGGGCATGACTGACAGGGGCTACAGGTGATGGCATTTGATCTGAGGTGTGGGGATAAGACTGACAGGGGCTACAGGTGATGGCATTTGATCTGAGGTGTGGGGATATGACTGACAGGGGTTACAGGTGATGGCATTTGATCTGAGGTGTGGGGATATCAGACATCCCAACCTGCAAAAAACGAATTCAGACTAAACTCACATTAAAAAAAAAGTAGCTTTATTGCACAACCACATACAACAAACCTATTTTCCAGTGATTGTATGCTTGTCGAATGCTCAAATATTTTAGAATACAAAGTTTAATTATGTGCAGTGAATAAGGTTGTATTTGTGTTTTTATTTTATTAAAATCAGTGGGGGCTTTTTGGTTACTGATGCATGTTTTGAGGGTTCCATAGTGTCCCAACTTGTGAAGTACTCAGTATAGTTGTCCCTGTATGAGGTCATACTAGTTATATACTATAACTATAACACTGTTTGAGTATTTGGGCAACGTTGGATCATGGTACATGTAGTTTCAGGGAGATTGCATTTTATGTGTGGGTGTCAGGGAGCTTCTATTACAATGAGGGAGACTGCCTGAACTTCAGGGATGTTAGGATGTCTGGGATATGACTGACAGGGGTTACAGGTGATGGCATGTGATCTGAGTTGTGGGTATATGACTGACAGGGGCTACAGGTGATGGCATTTGATCTGGGGTGTGGGGACATGACTGACAGGGGCTACAGGTGATGGCATTTGATCTGGGGTGTGGGGACATGACTGACAGGGGCTATAGGTGATGGCATTTGATCTGGGGTGTGGGGACATGACTAACAAGGGCTACAGGTGATGGCATTTGATCTGAGGTGTGGGGATATGACTGACGTGGGTTACAGGTGATGGCATGTGATCTGAGGTGTGGGTATATGACTGACAAGGGCTATAGGTGATGGCATTTGATCTGAGGTGTGGGGATATGACTGACGGGGGTTACAGGTGATGGCATGTGATCTGAGGTGTGGGGATATGACTGACAAGGGCTACAGGTGATGGCATTTGATCTGGGGTGTGGGGACATGACTAACAAGGGCTACAGGTGATGGCATTTGATCTGAGGTGTGGGGATATGACTGACGTGGGTTACAGGTGATGGCATGTGATCTGAGGTGTGGGTATATGACTGACAAGGGCTATAGGTGATGGCATTTGATCTGGGGTGTGGGGACATGACTGACAGGGGCTATAGGTGATGGCATTTGATCTGGGGTGTGGGGACATGACTAACAGGGGCTATAGGTGATGGCATTTGATCTGAGGTGTGGGGACATGACTGACAGGGGCTATAGGTGATGGCATTTGATCTGAGGTGTGGGTATATGACTGACAGGGGCTACAGGTGATGGCATTTGATCTGAGGTGTGGGGACAAGACTGACAGGGGCTAATGGTGATGGAATTTGATCTCAGGTGTGGGGACATGACTGACAGGAGCTCCAGATGATGGCATGTGATCTTAGGTCTGGTGTGGGGACATAACTTGCAGGGGCTACAGATAATGTGGTCTGACACTATAATTTTTTCCTAAACACCTGTCTCCAAGTATAGACAACTCTATAGTACATACATTATGTATGTAATATGGCACCTGAAGCTGAATACTGGTTCACCTAGTATATTTTTATATAACGTGTAATAATTGTACCGAAAATGTTCCAGTGATTTTTTTTTTTTTTTGTTTCAATTTTATTTAGACACTGCAGTTTTTACTTCAAGGGAAATGTCCCTGTGATTTCAAGGAACAGAAACTGTGTTGTAAACTTTCTAACATTAATTGTCAGCAAGTTTTATAGTATATCTAATTAAGCGGTTACCAGGTTTATTTTTTTTCCGGTGAATTTTGACTGGTATGTATCACATTCAAATATTAGTTATTCATAATAATTCTTGAGAATTATTCTAGCACTAGTTATCTGAGGTTAAGGTAGGTGTTGCTGCCTACACTTGCATTGTCCCTAGTTTCTTGTTTGACAGTAAGCACCGCTGTCGCACAACTATCGTTAACCCCCCTACTGTCCCCCCTCTCACTGCCTACGTGCAGACTGACTCTTCTCTAGTGGCGCCCTGCTTAGACACCGCCCCCGTTTCGTGACGTCACTGGTGAGTCGCTCTGAAACCCGCCCACTTGATCACCTTATCGTAGAGCTGTAATACAGTTCGCCCCGTATGCCCCGCCCTCTTTTCACGTCACGGAGATATGTTAAGCAGGTTTGCTTAGGGCCCCGGCTTTCTCCTGCTGTGACTGCTCCGGGATATGGTGCTGTGCGGACGGCTGGGTATGTGACAAGTGTGTGCCATTGTATGTTCCTGCACTGTATGGTGATCTGCATAGCTGGCATATGGTGTCTGCAAATAATATCAGGACAAAGGGCCTCTCCGGCACTATAACACTAGGTTCCATTTTAGCCTTCCAAAGTGCATAGCCTGTGTGTAAAACCCTGAGTGCCAGGCTTTGTCTAAAAAAACAGTGATGTAATTAATATTTTGATGCATGATAATGTCATACTGTCAGGAGACAGGGGCTGGCACATATGTCAGTTAGGAACAAAGGGACTTGGGAAAAATATGAATATTTTTGAGACTTTCATATCATTTTTAAGATTTTAGCAGATTAACTTGTTTAATATACTTTTAAAATAACGAATTTGTGATGTAAAGCAGTAAATTTCAAACTCGGTAAATAAAAAATGATATATATATATAGTTTGTTTGCACATTTAGTGTCAGTATTGACATGTGATCTGATATGTCAATACTCACATGAGCCATATGCATGCAACCTGTAGCGGTATCTTAAAGGGACACTAAACCCACATTTTTTTCTTTCATGGTTCAGATAGAGCATAACATTTTTAAGCAATTTTCTAATTTACTCCTATTATCAATTTTTTTAGGTTCAGCACAATGGATAGCGCTTGCTTATTGGTGGCAGACATTTACCCACCAATAAGCAAGCATAACCCAGGTTCTCAACCAAAAGTGGGCCGGCTCTTATGAATCGCATTCCTGCTTTTTAAATAAAGATAGCATGAGAAGGAAGAAAAATTGATAATAGGAGTAAATTATAAAGTTGCTTAAAATTGCTGCTCTATATGAATCATGAAAGAAAAAAATTGTGTTTAGTGTCCCTTTAAAGGGACACTGTACCCAATTTTTTTCTTTTGTAATTCAGAAAGAGCATGCAATTTTAAGCAACTTTCTAATTTACTCCTATTATCAATTTTTCTTCGTTCTCTTGCTATCATTATTTGAAAAAGAAGGCATCTAAGCTTTTTTTTTGGTTTCAGTACACTGGACAGCACTTTTTTATTGGTGGATGAATTTATCCACCAATCATCAAGGACAACCCAGGTTGTTCACCAAAAATGGGCCGGCATCTAAACTTACATTTTTGAATTTCAAATAAAGATACCAAGAGAATGAAGAAAATTTGATAATAGGAGTAAATTAGAAAGTTGCTTAAAATTTCATGCTCAATCTGAATGACGAAAGAAAATTTTTGGGTACAGTGTCCCTTTAAGCATGCTAACTACGTTTTTTATAGCGCTTTTATGTTAAATGTTAGTGACCTAACAAGTTTCTAAAAAGCTAACTGTAGTCCAGTTTCTATTAGATTTTATAGAGATGCATTTTGATATTTACATGTGTTATAGGATTTTGCAGACAAATATTTGATTTATTTTAGGATCCTTCCAAAAATGGTTTTATATAAATATTGATAAAATAAACCAAACTTGTTGTGCTTGGTTTCACAGGCTCCTATGATATATTGAGCCATGTCATATATTGTTTAGATTTGATATAACTATCTTAAATAGATACAAAGTGTGTCTGCTACAATGTATATCCGGTTTGTGCAGATATATTTTGTGTGTATGCAATATGTATTGTATGTATCACTTACTGGTTAAATTGAGTCTGATGTAAATAGGGGACATTTTGTCCTAGCATAATATTTTAATTTGTTAATTATAACTATACATCTAAATTATTTGGATCTTGAATGAAAATCGCATGCAATCAGAAAACTTGGTCCGTTTAAAACACCCTTCAATGGTACTCAAGCTATGTTCACAAAATACATGCACCAAACAGCCTTTTGACTTAGTTCCCAGACCAGAGTTTTAAAAAATGATTATTAATAACTTTACCAAATAACTCAAATTTTTAACTTTACATTGTAGTATTAATTATACACTAAAATCACAGTTCAGTCTATAGATTATTATTTATTGTTGACAAGACTTCTGGCTGTGTGTGTTTCAAGTTCTCTGGAAAGCAGGAATTTCACTGGTACATTATTAAAAGCATTCCTAGCAGGCTACGTGTCCTTCAAATGCGCGGACAGACCTTACTTTACTGCAGAAGTGTAACAGAATATCCTGTCATTTTTCTTAGAGTTATAGCTCTTAGGATTCTATGTGTGCTCAGGTAATCTATAGGTTTGTTTACAATGCAAAAGAAAAAAGAATAATGCTGGTGTGTTTTCTGGGTAAAAGTTTTGAATTTGTAGTTTAGGAACCGAGTGTGTATTGATGTATTTTGAGATCTGGATTCTTTCCATTTCAGTAATACCGAGAAAAATGGACTGTGAACAAGATGTCCGATTTTGCACCCGGGATCCTCTGTCTAAATGTCTCCAAGCAAAGAAGGAATTAGAAACTGCCATCTCTGCAGTTCTTAAAGCAGAACAACAAGTGAAAGAGAATAGCAGAGAGGTAATCCTACATTTTATCATATCTTTGCCAAGACATGCTACAAAACATTGTATTAGAATAACAGGCATTGGAGTTGTTTTGTATAGTTTTATAAAGTGGAATTTTATTAAGAGACCTCATTTTCTGGTGTGCTAAATAGATAGAAAGGCCAAAAATGAAATATACATGGGTGCACTTCAATTTTAATTATATAAGCATTTTTTCAATAACCTTCTATAAACTAAAATGCTTCTAGTAAAGGTTATTACTGTTTTTTCTGCAACATATGCACATATCCTGTGAGGACCCGTGCGACCAGTATTCAGACATTGCACCTTCTCAGAGAGTCTGCAGTTCTTTAGAAATACACGCCACTGCCAGCTGTCTGAATACTGGTGCAAGGCCCTCTCAGGATATGTGCGTATGCTGCATGGAAAAAAAAACCAGTAATAAGTTTTACTAGAAGCATTTTTGCCAATGCTTCGATTTCAAACTGAAATGCACCCATGCACATTTCAAATTTGATGTTTCTATCCCTTTAAGGGGACATTAAAGTTAATAATTTGCTGGGACTGTAGTGGTGCTGCAGAGTTCCACCGTATTATTGGAAGTCTATTTGAAATGTAGATTTCATTAAAAAAAATATTGTCTTTATTATTTAAAAAAAAAAAAAAATGAGGCCACGCAAATGTTTAGAACTGCTGCTTTTATTGTAGCCTGATATGTCTGCAGGTTATAGCTGGTGCTTCCTATTACAATGTGTTGCTACATTTGCAGGTGAAGGCTCACATTCACTCCTGCATTAGCCGCAATATGGAGTGCCTTCGCAGCCGGGAGGTTTGGCTGTTGGAGCAAGCAGATCTCATCCAGCAAATCAAAGAGGAAACTCTGCAGCAGCAAGCCCAGCAGCTGTACTGGGTAAGAATGTTTAGACTTCGTATTTGTATTTAAATATTTACATTATTTTATTTATCTTAAAGGGACAGTCAACATCAACATTTCTCTTGTTAAGTGTATCCAGTCCACGGATCATCCATTACTTATGGAATATATTCTCCTTCCCAACAGGAAGCTGCAAGAGTCCACCCACAGCAAAGCTGCTATATAGCTACTCCCCTAACTGCCATATTCAGTCATTCTCTTGCAAGCCTCAACATAGATAGGAGGTTGTGAGAGTCTGTGGTGCTATTGTTTAAAAATATAGATAACGCCTTTTACTAACCCAGTTTTGCACAACCAACATTGTTATATTAATATACTTTTAGAATGATTAAACCTCTAAATGTCTGCCTGTTTCTAAGCCACTACAGACAGCCTCTTATCACATGCTTTTTTATTAGACAAGAGACTGATAGTTCATTTGTGCCATTCAGATAACATTGTGCTTTCTCCCGTGGAGTTGTGGCTGATACAGCAATAATTGGCTAGAATGCAAGTCAATAGATAATAAATAAAAAAAGACATCTGATCAGGGGGCTGTCAAGAGGCTTTAGATGCTAGGTAATCGCAGAGGTAAAAAGCATATTAATATAACTGTTGGTTATGCAAAACTGGGGAATGGGTAATAAAGGGATTATCTATATTTTTAAACAATAACAAATTTGGAGTTGACTGTCCCTTTAACTTTTAGTTTGCTGGTCTGCTACTGAGCTGCACTGGGAGTTGAATAGAATTTCTAGCAAAAAATAAATACATTTCAGACTTGGCATGGTATGAATAAAATACATTTCACTAGTTGGAAATGGAATTCGGGATATTAACATTGTGAGATATCCTTTTAATGACTCTTAGAAACATGACAAATGTAATGTAACGACAGTCTTATGCTTTTGTCATTACTATATTATGTATCACTGTACAACGTTATTGATTTTATTTTTTGCTATGTTATTCCTTTTTGTTTTACTGTATCTTGTAAAATTCAATTAAAATAAAAAAATTAGGAACTATGACTCGCTAGCTTCCGGTATCATGCTGTGTAACTGTGACTGCACTACAAAATTAGATTGCTGCCATTATGCATTGTGTTTGTATTTTTCTTACAGCTGCTGGGACAATTCAATTGCTTAATTCACCAGCTTGAGACACCTCATAGTAATGATGTTGCCAATCAGATCACTGTTTGTTTGGAGCGGTAAGTTAAAAATACACTAACTTGATAACAAAATGTAACCTGTAAACTTGTTTTGGTTTAAAAATGGTGATTGAAAGTATCCGAGAACAGCAATAGCCCTGCATCAGGGGTTGCTGGTGCAAGTTGGCATTAAAGGGACATGAAACCCCCACATTTTCTGTGATGATTTGGATAGAGAATAAAATTTTCTTCTAAATCTATCAAAATCTATCATCTAATTTGCTTCCTTGTCTGTCATTGGCTCATCCATGTGTTCAGTTATAAACCATTAGTGCATTGCTGCTCCTTCAAAAATTGATACCAAGAGAATGAAACAAATTAGATAATAGAAGTCACTTAGAAAGTTGTTGAAAATTGTATGTTCTACCTAAATCATGAGATAAATTGTTTGGGTTTCATGTCTCTTTTAAGGACACTCGTTGCTAGATGGGGGCAAAGCATTGTGCAACTTTTCACATCTGAGCTATTGTGGCACAGTACAAATTAAACCTCAATGTCACTGGCAACGTTTTTATAATAAATCAAATTCAGATCTTTAATCTTTATGTCTAGTAAAACCAATAGCAAATCTAATAAAATACCAATGCGTCATGGTGAGGTCCTTTGTTTTAGAACACATGCTGAATTCTCATTTGGAGAACTAGGGTCCTTCTATCAGCTGCCTTTGTACCACTGTACTTGATAAAGTAGTTGTTTCCTATGGGCTTTAAAAAGGGGCATGGAAGTCAAAACTAAGTTGATTCAGTGAGAGAATGTAATTTTAAGAGACTTTTTTTAATTTCCTTCTATTATAATATTGACTTCATTCTTGTGGTGTCATTTGTTGAAAATCATAAGTAGGTAGGCTCAGGAGCAGCAATGTACTGCTGGGAGCCAGCTGGTGGTTGGTGGCTACACATATGCTACTTGTCATTGGCTCAGCATATGTGTTCAGCTAGCTCCCAGTATGCATTACTGCTCTTGAGCTGCTTTGCAGAGGCTGAACACACAGACCATTTTATTATTGTGCTATTTCTTGCATATAACGCAGAGCAATTTCTTTTTCACCCTTTTTATGTCCCTTTAATGAAATTAAATATCTAACTTAAAGTAATTGTACTAAAATATCTTTGTACTATTCAAAATTCTTTTCATTTTCTCTGTTTTTTGCAGGCTGGGCAGCCTTGCTCTTAAACCAGAAGAATCATCCACCCTGAATTTTGAAGCCAATAGTAATTCTCTCCGCCAAGCTATTACCACGTTTGGTTCCCTAAAAACACTGGTAAGATCAGTGATTCAGAAACACATCTAACATGGTTAAAATGGCTATTTAAGTCCTACACCTATTTATCCACTGCAGTCTGGGCTTTGTTTAATTTGGTTTGTTTTTCTGTTTTGCAGAATGCTGACCAAGAAAAAGCAACTCCCCTTACCAATACACCACACAATTTTGTGACCCAGAACCCATGGCTTCTTCATAATTGTTTTGTACCCTCAATTGAGCAGGTAAACTATTTTAAATGGGAAAAAAAAATACATTTAAGCCAAAATATGGGGGGGTTTTGGAGTGTTTCATGAACGTTTATGTCCCTTTAAGAATATTCTTTGTCATCTCACACCTTGCAATTAAACAGTTGATTTTTTAGTGGGTTTTGCAGGGTAAAAAAAATATTGAAGAAATAATTATATATATTTTTTCTCCTTTTGGCAGAAACTGATGTCTGGAAGCTGGAAGACTCCACTTTCTGATTGGCTGTTGGAAAACCGAGCAACCAACCAGCCCCAGTGTTCTTCCCCATACATCCCAAGCTCCTGCCCCCAGGATTGGCTCCTGAAAAGAGAATTTTCTGAGACTGTCCAGGTACATTCTTAAGCACAGACATCAGTAGGAATAAATTGTTAAGATGTGTATAATTTCTTAAATGTTTAAAGAAAATGTAAAAACAGATATCCACAAACACTGATTGATAGCCTAAAGATGAGATTGCAAAGTAATTAAAGGGGTATTACATGCAAAATGCATTTTTCCATAAAATATTTATTTGTACAACCTTCTTTATCTTATATTTAGGAAATAAGCACACCTGAAGACTACTTGTTCAGCGTGGAGAAGATCTGGGGACAGCTTAGCGAGTTGCACAACTGGCTGATGCAGACTCAGCAAAAAGAGGAGGAGAACACCTGTACCCGTGTACGCACCACTTCTGATTCCAGTTCTTCTTTCTCAATTGAAAAAATTGAAGACACAGATTTAGATCTCCAAGAGCCAGAAGACATGGACCTCTCCGACTGGCTGATCTCCCCTATTGAAAATGAAAATACCACAGACTTGATGGATGACAAGTGGAGACTTGTGTTTAAGACATTTGGTGACGACTACAACATAAGCGACTGGCTCCCAAAGGTTGAGTCCTGCAGTAACCGCTGTGGTGGTCAGACATCTGCTTTGGAGATCGAGAACCTGGGTAATCTGAAGTGTCTCAACGAGCAAGTGGGAGGAAAGAAGTCTCCAAATTCTATTAATATGTGGCTTATAGAGCACCCTCAGCCGGTATTAAAGGTGGAAGAGGTCTGTAAAGCCAATGAGCCATGTTCTACATTTTCAGAGTGTGTATGTGATGACAACTGTGAAAAGGAGGCCCTTAAGAAATGGCTACTGAAGAAGGAAGGAAAAGATAAGAATGGTATTCCAATGAAACCAGAAAAGAAAAAAAATCTAGAGCATGAGAAGCCAAAGTCTTCAAATATCTGGCTTCACCCATGCAGAAGAAGTTCCATTGACCAAAGCAGTAGCAAAAATCTAGAAGAATGTGATCCCTGCCTTAGGCATTTCAAAGCTTTACTTGAGTCTCCTTTATCTACATGGGTGTCCCAGCCAAATAGAACAGAAGAGAAGGCCAGCAAGGAAATTACGGAAAGCAAATGGAAGCTGATGACTGCAGAAAGCCTGTCCCCATTTAATTTGCCTCTGAAGCCGGACAGCTGGGTGTTGTCATCCAAGAACACAGATAACTTGGAAAAGACAGAACAGTCTGCAGTGGAGGATAAGTGGCTGTTGCGTAAAAAAGCACATGTACGTGTGTGATAAAGGAATAACCAATGACTTGAGTAGATCACAGCACTTGATTAGCTATTTATCTTACTTAAATTTATATTAAAAGATTCAGTAGACATGTTTAGCAATTGAGGTTGAAAGAGTTAGTTACATTTAAGGCAAACGTTTTCTATTTCGTACATAAATGAGCAGCAATTTAAATTAAAAAAAAAAAGTTTTGTACAATTGTTGTCTATGCACAATTCAAATTGTTGTATTATCCCTTTATGGTCCCTATACATCATCCTTGTTGCGCATCTAGGTGTGTAATAGCGCAGGTTTCAGAGACAGCACCAAGACCACACTAGTTTTGCATGCTTCAGGCAGTAAGGCATGTAGATATAGCGTGGCAAGACCCCCAATGTTACAGCACTGGAAGCCCCTTGTGACAGGAGATATACAGGGGTTAAACCATTATCTCATAGGGGACAAGTCTGATAGCTATGCTAATCTTCATAAGTAAAATTAGATGTATTCAGCGCATTTTATTATTTTTTCTTTAAGAAAAGAGAAACTTATTACTGTTTATTAACATTTAACAAGCTCAGCTGCTATATAGTACTTTATTGCTTGACCAAAGAAATGAATATATTTGTGCAGGGCTTAGGAACAAAAGTAGGAAATAGACTGTATGAATAAACTGTGAAAGTTGTCTAGATCCTCAATTCCAAGTAAAATGTATATGTGTGTGTGTATGTGTGTGTATATATATATATATATATATATATATATATATATATATATATATATATATATATATATATATATATATATATATATATATATATATATATATATATATATATAATGTGTGTGTGTGTATGTGTGTATATATATATATATATAATATAATTTGGGGAGGGTGAAAAATGTAGTCTCCGCTGTTACACAGATATCTTAAGTTTTTTTTATACATTGCTCCATTAGTATAGTTATCATATGTTAGTTAGCAGTAGTGCCCTTTAATTAGGAGACAAAGTACTTTCCAGTTCTTTAATTACCTGCTATAATCGTGTTTAATAATTAGAGCATTGCATTGCAAACTGAATATGAACTAATTCACATTTCTCTTTCCTTTTAGGAACGCTCTGGCCTATCCAGCGTCTGTGACCTGTTTGCTTGCATGAAACTAGCAGCTGATAAAGACAAGTGGTTATACCGTACCCCTCTGCAGGTAGGTTCCCCTGCAGTTTGATTACAGCTTTAAGGGATACTGAACCTAATTTTCTTCATTCATGATTCAGATAGAGCATGTAATTTTAAGCAACTTTCTAATTTATTCCTTTTTATCAATTTTTTTTGTTCTCTTTGTATCTTTATTTGAAAAAGCAGGGATGGAAAGCTTACGAACCGGCCTATTTTTAGTTCAGCATCTGGGTACAACTTGCTGATTGGTGGCTAAATGTAGCCACCAATCGACAAGCGATACCCAGGTGCTGAACCAAAAATTGGCCGGCTTGTAAGCTTTACGTGCCTGCTTTTTCATATAAAGAAACCAAGAGAATGAATACAAATTATACTGGATGCCTTTTGAAATAACAATAGCATGCAACAAATCTAGTTTCAGACTACATAACCAAAGGTGTATGTCCTTCATCAGCATTCACTCCTGCACATCATACGCTGTTGAATTTGATAACTAATTGAATATATTTTAATTGTGACCTAATTTTTCTGACCTGTTGAAAACAAGGGAATATTGTACAAACACTGTTAGTAATCGTATATACACTATGAATATGTGCACTGTATCTGCTTTAATGGGATCATTTCTACATTCTGGCTTATAAGGGTTTGTGTTCATTACTTCTGCATTTTTAAAGCAACATATTTTTTACCCCACAAATGGCTGAAACACATAGTTAAAGTACCAATCTGGAGCTACAAAAAACTGCTGGTCCAAAGTGGAATTCAAGTACAATATATTTGATGTGTTTTTTGTTTTTTTTTTTTAGATGTGAAGCACTTTATATTCGCAGAACCACTAATCCACATTTTCGCTGAAGACGCACATCTGAAAATCTTCATAGCAAAGAATTTTGACCATTCTTTTGCATTTTTTCACTCATAATTATTCTGCTGATTTTAAATATCATGTAATGAAATGTTGAGTCTAAGGGGTAACAAATTCTTTAACAGCCCATCTAAAAGTGCCATTTAGTGGGAGAACTGACTTTATAGAGAACAGTGAATTTTTACTGTTTTATTTTCATTTTAATTTGGTATTTAAAAAATACATTTTGCTTAGTTATCTAAAGGAATATATAATATTGCTACATTTTTGGCCTAAGCACCAACAGTATGAAATACATTTTTACCATGCTGGCAGTACGCACTGTGCACACAGATAATAAATAAGTAAAAACTAATTTTGCAGCACTTAGATTTAGGTAAAAATGGACAACTGCTTAGTTTCCTTAGAGAGTAAAATGTTACTTTTTAAAGAAGTATTTCTGCAGTTGCACAAACATTGGTCTATGTCAAGTGATCTGCTTATGGTGCTTATTACGTTCATCAGTGTCTGTGAAGACATAAAAAAAATTGCCCAGCCCAGCTGTATTTGACTCTTTGCTTTTAAGCATTTTGTGAATAATTCTTACTTTGTTCCACTTCATAGCATAAAGCAGATCGTTAATTGCTGACGATAAATCATGTACGAGCAGACTGGCTATTTGCTCCTAAAACTTGCTTTGTGCTGTTTGTGCAGAAACTGTAACATTTTTGTTATACCATATTTTTATTTACGTTAAATAATGGTATTCATTATTAAGAAGAAAAAAAAAACATTGCTGCCCAGAGAACCGGTAATAAAAAATAGCAAGAAACACAATTTGTCTGTCTTGCGATGTAAAACAAGTTCCTCCTATCCATTATTTTAATTCTTTGACTGGTATGTTTGTTTTTTGTTTTAAATTAACCATAATTTTGGGAAACTGTTGGATACACCTTAAACCACATTTGTTACATAATATTTTTTTTGAGATTTGCCTCACAGCCATTTTTATTTTAGCAGTTTGCACAAAATGGGAAAATAGCAATCTATAAATGTTTAAATATTTTAAACGTAATATTAACTCTAGTTAGTTTTTGGAAATTTAAAATAAGGATAAACCATTTGTTTCTTTTTCTGACTTTTCAAAGTCGTGTATTTCCATTTATCTGGTTAATCCTGTCTACGTGAAGGCGTTCAGTATTCTGATGTCATTCTAACATTAATTTAATAAATAAAATCCATAATATTGCTATCTTACATTATTTTTATGTCTGAATGGGCCATGATATTCTTGTATTGTCATTATATTAAGAAAAACTTTATTCTTTTAACAAATATGCAAATTAATACTTTGAGTATGTTGTTTCCATTAAAATACTTTCGTATGTAACATTTTTTGTTTCATTAAATAGTTACAAACACATCACTGTATTTCTGTATTTATTTACCAAAGCGGGTCAGATCTGTTAGAATAATCATTTTCTATTCAATTTGAACATTACATTTTTGATTGCAGCTGCATGATGAGCATATTTGAGATTTCTTATTAAATGTTTATTGAACAATATAGTTTCAGAGGGTCATGCATTAAAAGTAGATAAACTACTTTTAATTTTTATTGGGTTGGCCTGTGCTCTGTAGCGTGTGATTGGTTGCACAAACACCACCAGATCTATGTTTAAGGGACGTGGAAAGAAACATTATTGTAATGCATTTGAACATTCTAAATAAATGTCCTCTGCTTCTTAAAAAACAAAACAGAATAAACTGAAACTAGCAGGAAATGCCCAGTTTCTACTAAAGTAATGTGACTAACTGATAGACTATTCCCACCGGGGTTTTTTTTTTTTTTTTTATTGGCGAATAGTCTTCGGAAACCTGATAATGACGTCTGCCTATTTATGAAAGTATATTTTTGTGTAAATGCATCTTGAAATAGTCTCAATGAATATTAAAAATTGCCATGGAACTTAAAGTTCCCCATTTGCTTAGGGTACAGTATATATACATGTTAAAATCGGTACCATTTTCCTTTAATGTAACCAGTGCATATACTGCACCCCAAATTATTTTGCTCTGAATACAATAACAGGTCCCTGTGAGCTCATTACTTTACGGTCATGTGACTTTGTTTAGCTAGATCTAGATAGATCCAGATTATTGCATCTATTTTATATTGAAACCATCAATGCTGCAGTATTCGTTATAAAAAGCTATTTAAGCAAGAGGCAAGAGCAGAAATCAATATCCCAAAGGGAGAGATTTTGTATTTAAAATAGCTAGTTTTTCTTATTTAACCACCTACCCATAATTAACATTTTAACACCTTACTATTGGCCTTAAAGGGACACGAAACCCACATTTTTTTTTCTTTCATGATTCAGACAGATCATACAATTTTTAAACACCTTTCTAATTTACTTCTATTATCTTATTTTCCTAATTCTCTTGGTGTTCTTTGTTGAGAAGTGTATATATAGATAGGCTCAGGAGCTTGGAACTAGTTGCTGATTGGTGGCTGAACTTGTATGCCCATTTTCATTGGCTTACAAATATGTTCAGCTTACTCCCATGAGTGCATTGCTGAGTTTTCAATAAAATATACCAAGAGAGTTTTAAGCAAAATTGATAACAGAAGTAAATTGGAAAGTTGTTTTAAAAATGTACAATGTATCTGAATCATGAAAGAAAATTTTTGGTTTTCGTGTCCCTTTAATCTATAAAGAAAACATGAGCAGGTCTGCTAAACCCGTGTTTCTCAACAGCCGGGCCGCGGCCCACTACCGGGCCGCGACGGCCCTGCTGGTGGGCCGCGACCCGACATTGCCTCCAGACACTCGCTCTGACAGGCTCGCCTTTACACATCTCCTAAATTTTGGACGAGCCTGTCAGAGTGCCACTGCGCATGTCAGTTTGCGCACTGTGTCACTGTGAGCATGTAGCGGCGGGCGGGCGCACTGTGAGTGACCGGGTAGAAGCGGCTGGCGGCGTACAGAGGTGAAGCATAGGCTCACAAGTAAGTAAGCCCACTGACACCAATTACATAATTACGGCCACTGACACCAATGTATATATTTAGGGTGGCCACTGGACACCAATGTGTATTTGTAAACTGTGTGTGTACACATATATATATATATATATATATATATATATATATATATATATATATATATATATATATATATATATATATATATATAGATCCTACTGACACCAATGAATTATAAAATATTAACCCACTGTAAACTATATATATATATATATATTATGTATATATATATATATATATATATATGTGTGTATATATATATATATATATATATATATATATATGGATCCCACTGACACCAATGAATTATCATATAATTAACCCACTGTTTATATATATATTATAATTATATGATAATTCAGTGGTGTGGGATCCATATATAATATATATATAAATGGTTTATAGTGGGTTAATTTTATAATTCATTGGTGTCAGTGGGTGAGGGAGGAGAGAGAGAGAAAGAAAGAAAGAAAGAAAGAAAGAAAGAGAGGGAGGAGAGAGAGAGAGAGGGAGGAGATAGAGACAGAGAGAGAGAAAGAGAGGGGGGAGGAGAGAGAGAAAGAGAGAGGGGAGGAGAGAGAGAGGGGAGGAGAGAGAGAAAGAGAGGGGAGGAGAGAGAGAAAGAGAGAGAGGGGAGGAGAGAGAAAGAGACTGTGTGTATATATATATATATATATATATATATATATATATATATATTTCTTCCAAACCTACTGCAACCCACTCCCGATGCTTACCGGGCCCTGGACCGGTCCGGCTAAAACTTACCGGGCCTTGAGGTCACTTAGGTTGAGAACCACTGTGCTAAACCATTTAAAATGGGCATTTAATTGGGAACAATTTATAGTTTTTAGATGAGTTAAACCAATAACCTAAAAATACAAAAATAACCCCAAAGGAAAATTCTCCATAAATGTAATACTCTGCAGCAGTTAAAGGGATATTAAATACATTTTTATAAGCCTAGCTTTAAAGTTATTCCCACCTCCTCTAGTAGATGCCTGCAGTGAAACCTAGGTTCCAAAATTGTTGCACACATTATAGGGAGGTGCATGAAACTTTTAGTGTGGCTCTTAAAGGGTCATTGTATTATAAAATGCTCTTCCCATTTTAATTTGTCCTTAGGGACCAATTTAACCTGATGGATTGTATTAAACTGTTTACAAATAGCAAATTTACCTTTATTTTGTTCTAAGAAATAGCTGCTTTTGCCTATTAACCCTTTCCTGCCGGGGTTAAAGTGTCTACATCAGAACAACTGTTCCGATGTAGACAAATTAAAATCACACAATCACGAGATTTTAATTATTGGATCGGGTCTGGGGGGCGTCCTAGGAACGCCCTCCAGACCGCGATCAAATCTGAGAAGCACAGTAGGCTCCAGGACAGCTGTTGGCTATGACGTTCTATTCCGTCATAACGGCTTTAAAGCCCAGTGTAATTATGACGGAATATAACAGCGTTAAAAGGTTAAAAACTAGCCCCTATACGGACAACTTCACTACTGTGGTAGTAGCTTTAATATAACAAGAGGTAGCAGCAGAAGTCAACATCCGAGTGTGGGGTTGGAGAAATTGATTAGTCCAGTGAACTAAAGTCGGGTCAAGCATCATGGGAAATGTAGTTCTGAAACATCTGGAGTACCAAGTTTTGCCATCACTGGACTTTCCCATTTGGATATGCAGCTGCTCTGAATACAAGTGTATCACTTGTTTGCCTGAATCCCTTTAAGAAGAAGAATAGAGCACCTGGCTTGTATTTCTTAAGGATAAAATTAAGAAATGTGGCAAATGATGTGCTCTTTGTAATGGAATAAAAAAAAAAGAAAATGCTCTGATATGTAGTATTTTATTATTGACTATTGGTTGTATTGCTGTGTGTTTAATTCCTGCAAATAGATTAACCCCTTCATGCCGGGGAGCAAGTGCTCCGATGTAAACACTTGCTGCAAAATTGAAATCGTCAATGTGATCATGTGATTTGGAGGCCAGGATCACCTCGTGGGGTGGGGGGGGTCTGTCTACAATGCTCGGTACGCTGCCCAGTCTAGTTTTTTATAAACTAAAGAGGAGGCTGCAGTACGCCATATAAGGAGAGACGTTCCATGCCATCCTGGAATGGAACGTCCTAATGGCATGAAGGGGTTAAACATATAGTAAACTCCAGAGCAGAAATCCACTACTGGGAGCTAGCTAAAAACATCTGTTGAGACAAATGTGTGAAGCTATCAATTACCAGCTAGCTCCCAACAAAGGACACAACAGTTTGAAACTAGAAGTGAAGTATCTTAAAATCACATGCTGTATCTGAATAATTCAAGCTTCAGTTTGACTTTTCTAACCCCTTAAAGGGACAGTCTACTTGAACATTTTTATTGTTTAAAAACATAGCTAATCCCTTTTTTTTATTTAACCCATTCCCCAGTTTTGCATAACCAACACTGTTATATTAATACACTTTTTACCTCTGTGATTACATTGTATCTAAGCCTCTGCAGACTGGCTCCTTATCTCAGTGCTTTTTTACAAACTTGCATTTTAGCCAATCCGTGCTGGTTCATGCATAACTCTACGGAAGTGGGCACAATGTTATCTATATGGCACACATGAACTAGCACTGCCTGGCTGTGAAAAGCTAAAAAAAAAATCACTGAGATAAGAGGCGGCCTGCAGAGGTATAGAGGTTATAAAGTATATTAATATAACAATGTTGGTCTTGCAAAGCTGGGGAATGGGTAGTAAAGGTTTTATCTTTTGTAAAAAAAAAATCAAGTTGAATGTCCTTTAAAGGAACAGTCTACAATAGAATTTTTATTATTTTAAAAGATAGATAATCCCTTTATTACCCATTACCCAGTTTTGTATAACCAACAGTTATATTAATATAGTTTTTACTTCTGTGATTAGCTTGTATCTAAGCATCTTCTGACAGCCCCCTGATCATGACATTTTATTTATTATCTATTGACTTGCAGTTAGTGCTGTTGTGCAGAACCCATGGGTGTGAGCACAATGTTATTTATTGATTAAAAGGCTGTCAATAAAGCCTTTGAAACAGGCAGACATTTAGAGGTTTAAATTTATAAAGTATATTAATATAACCATGTTGGTTGTGCAAAGCTAGGGAATCGGTAGTAAGGCACTATCTATCTTTTTAACAATAACAATTTTTGTGTAGACTGTCCCTTTAATAAAACTTTTTTTTTTTGTCTAAATTGTTCAGAGGATACAACCATCATTGTATTCTGGCATTAATAATTAATGTATCTCAACAGGATTAAATAATACAAGTTGCAAAACACATCCAATGCAAATGTCCCCCCAACTTCTATCAGTGCAACATTATAAATTAGGATAAGATTTACATTTTTACGTAGATGAACAAACAGAATTGCCAGTAAGCCCCATATAAGAATGGCTGTGACTTTTTTATAAGTTTATTTCTTTGTATGAAAATAACATAGGAAGTTTTTAGCCCTCCCAACAATCAGAATTTTGACCAAATGCTTATTTCCTCTGATCCGCTTTGTAGTACAGGTGCCTGCATCCTGGGTATGGGCAAATGACTGCGCATTTCAGAGATGATGTCTGCTTAGTCTAGAGGATTGTTCTTATGCTTTAAAGCAGGGGTGTCCAAACTTTGCTCTCCAGAGGTTTTGGAACTACATTTCCGATGATGCTCAGTCAGCATTTTATCTAGCTGAGCATCATGGGAAATGTAGTTCCAAAACCTCTGGAGAGCAAAGTTTGGACACCCCTGCTTTAAAGGGACATGAAACCCACATTTCATCATTTAGGTAGAACATAACATTTTAAACAACTTCCCAGTTTACTTCTATTATCAAATTTGCGTCATTCTCTTGTTATGCTTTGTTGAAGGAGCAGCAATGCACTACAGGTTTCTAGCTGAACAAATGGGTGAGCAAATGACTATCAGTATATATATATATATATATATGCAGCCACCAATCAGCAGCTAGAACCTAGGTTCTTTGCTGCTCCTGAGCTTTCCTAGATAAACCTTTCAGCAAAGGATAGCCAGAGAAGGGAGCAAATGAAATAATAGAAGTAAATTGGTAAGTTGTGTAACATTGTGTCCTCTATCTAAATCATGAAAGAAAAATTTTGAGTTTCATGTCTCTTTAAGTCTTCTCTAGTCAGCAGGCTACATGCCCAGTCACCAGCTTCCAATTAGCAATATTATGACAAACAAAGACAAATGTCTGGTGAGGCATTTGTCACAGATGTTAAAGGGACATGAAACCCAAATTTTGTCTTTCATGATTTAGATAACGCATATAATTGTAAACATTTTTCTAATTTACTTTTATTATCTTGGTATCTTTTCTTGAAGGAGCAACAATGCACTACTGGGAACTAGCTGAACACATTGGTAAGCCAATCACAAGAGGCAGACACCAATCAGCAGCCTGCTCCTATCTAGATATTCTTTTTAACAAAGGATACCAAGAGAATTAATCAAATTAGATAAAAGAAACTTAATTGGAAATGTATGCTCTATCTAAATATGAAAGAAAGAAAAATTAGGTTTTATGACCCTTTGATACATGATGCCTGTCTAATAGCGCTGGGGGGAGGGTCACATTGGAGAACGGTCAACTGCGCATTCTGTTTATTCAATGGACAGAACAAATAAATTGGCAATTAAATATTTAACTCGGGCTTTGAGTTCATGTCTTCCCCAATTTAAAATAGCATTAAACAAAAAGTAACCCCCCACCCCTTAATGAATTTAAAGGGACATGAAAGTCAAAATTGAACTTTTATGGTTCACACAGAGCATGAGACAAAACACTTTTCAATTTACTTCATTCTCTCGGTATCCGTTATTAAAGTGTAGCTAGGTAGGCTCAGGAGCAGTAGTACAGTACGGGGGGGGGGTAGCTGGTGACTAAAGGCTATACACATATGTCTCTTGTCATTGGTTTGCCAGATGTGATCGGGGGGTTATATGCAAGCAATAATGCAATAAAAATGCATTAAAGGGACAGTCTAGTCAAAATTAAACTTTCGATTCAGATAGGGCATGTCATTTTAAACAACTTTCCAATTTACTTTTATCATTAAATTTGCTTTGTTCACTTAATATTCTTTGTCGAAAGCTAAAACTTGGTAGGCTCATATGCTAATTTCTAAGCCCTTGAAGGCCACCTCTTATCTCAGTGCATTTTAAGTTTTTCACGCCTAAACATCACTTATTCATATGTGCCATATAGATAATATTGTGCTCACACCCGTGGAGTTCTTTATGAGTCAGCACTGATTGGCTAAAATGCAAGTCTGTCAAATTAACTGCAGTTGCTTAGATTCAAGGTAATCACAGAGGTAAAAACAAAATTTATGCTTACCTGATAAATTCTTTCCTGACATGGAGAGTCCACAAATCCATTCTAATTACTAGTGGGGATTCAACTCCTGACCACCAGGAGGAGGCAAAGAACACCCCAGCAAAGCCTTAAATATCCCTCCCACTTCCCATAACCCCCAGTCATTCAACCAAGGGAATACGGAAAGAGAAGAGGAACATAAAGGGTATAAAGGTGCCTGAAGTTTTATAAAAAAAAAACAAAAAAAAACAGAAATAATAAGCTGTCTTGAATTTAGACAAAGGTGGGTCGTGGACTCTCCATGCCAGGAAAGAAAAGAATTGATCAGGTAAGCATAAATTTGGTTTCTTTCCTAAGATATGGTGAGTCCACAGCTTGAGTAATTACTGTTGGGAATATCACTCCTGGCCAGCAGGAGGAGGCAAAGAGCACCACAGTTAAGTATCACTCCCTTACCCACAATCCTCAGTCATTTTCTTTGCCTTTGGTGCATGGAGGAGGTGAAGTTTAGGTGTCTGAAGAAAAATTTTGATTTCATCTACAAGCAAGTTTTGGGGTATAGCCGTATTCCACGTCATTCCTTGCAGCCAGGTAGTGGTGGCTTTAAAGCAGTTAGGAACTTGTAAAGAAGTAATTACTGTGTTTTCCTAACAATTGTTGCCCTATTTTAGAAAGCCAGAGTTGGCTACTCTGTTCTTTCTTTTTCAAAGGTCTCTGTGAAGAACTGTGCCTTCTCATACCTTGTAACTGTCGACATGCCGGACAGTGGAGCAGGTAAGTGCTTTTTCTTCCAGTTGGGGAGACCATGCACTTGACAAATTAAAAGACACTGCTTTTTTTATTGGGACATAGATAATCATGTTGTATGGGTTACACTGGGGCACAGGGTCGGCTCTAAGGGGGGGCATTGGGGGCAATGCCCCCTCAATGGAATGCTGTGCCCCCCAGGGCAAAAGAAGTGATTAAAAAAAAAATATATTTTTTTTTTACATTTTAAAAGTGACAGAACGTCCAGGGTCCCAAATGTCGCATCAACCATTTGCAGCCACTGGATCCTGGAGATCCGCCACTGGAGGGCCTAGCTAATCTCTTTACTCTCCTCTATTTACAACCAGATAACAAATAAAGTTGCATTTCCATGCTGGTGCTCTCACAGTTGATGTAGCATATCTAGATTTCAGCAAAGCATTTGACACCGTCCCACACAATTAACTTATTCACAAACTATATCTCCTTGGTCTAGATTCAAAAATTGTGAACTGGGTGGAATGCTGGCTTAAGGACAGAAAACAAAGTGTCTTAGTAAATGGAGTTCATTCAGCAGAGGGGGCTGTTACTAGTGGTGTTCCTCAGGGGTCAGTTCTGGGGCCTGTTTTGTTTAACATATTTATCTGCTATATCAGCAAAGGGCTACAGGGGAAAGTATGTCTCTTTGCAGATGATACAAAAATTTGCAACAGAGTGGATGTTCCAGGGGGGGTAGACAAAATGAGAAGTGATATACAACAATTGGAGGATTGGACAAACGACTGGGATCTAAAGTTTAACACAGCAAAGTGTAAAATAATGCATTTAGGGAAGAAAAATCCAAATGTTAATTACAGACTCAATGACACTTTACTGACTGTTACAGACGAGGAACAGGACTTGGGAATTATTATTTCAGATGATTTAAAACTTAGTAAACAATGTAGTAAGGCAGCGAGTAAGGCTAGCAGAATGCTTGGATGTATTGGTAGAGGTATTTGCAGCAGAAATAGTAAGGTTCTTATGCCACTTTATAGATCATTAGTTAGGCCTCATCTTGAGTATTGTGTGCAGTTCTGGAGGCCATATCTTCAGAAGGATATTAACAAACTTGAATCTGTGCAAAGGAGGGCTACCAAAATGGTACATGGTCTAAAAAATAAAACTTACCAGGATAGGCTCAATGACCTAAATATGTATAGCTTAGAGGAGAGAAGGGAAAGAGGTGATATGATAGCAACTTTCAAGTACATTAAAGGGTTTAGTAAAACTGAGGCTGTGGGTATTTTACATAAAATGGAAAATTCAAGAACAAGGGGTCATGAGCTCAAGCTAAAGGGTAGTAGATTCAGGAGTAATTTGAGGAAGCACTTCTTTACAGAAAGAGTGATTGATTTATGGAATAAACTTCCTCAAGAGGTAGTAGCAACAAACACTGTGGGGGACTTTAAAAATGCATGGGACAAGCATAGGGCTATCCTACGAACTAGATAAGTTTATACTGTTAGGTAAGGTGGGGCAGACTTGCTGGGCCTATGGCTCTTATCTGCCGTCAATATCTATGTTTCTATGTTTCTATATATATGTGTGTGTGTGTGTATATAAATATATGTATATATATATATATATATATATATATAATTTGTGTGTATATACATACTGTATATACTGTGTGTGTGCTGGTAAATATCATTAATAATATCTGTACAAGTAATGTACTGCTTGGCACTCAAACTTATTGTCACGTAAAAGCTTAATTGATCATTAGTAGGGTCATTGGTAGAGCTACACATGCAAACAGTGTCCATTGGCTGTGTCATATGTGGGAGACATTCCTGAGATATGACAAATGTAACCCCTGCACTGCCATAAATCTGGTAAATGTAACTGCTGCGGCACTGCCCCTATACTCCTTGAGACCCCTACACTCCTTAAGATATGACACATGTAACCGCTGCACTTCCAGAAATATAAACAAATCTAACTCCTGCACAGCCAGAGATCTGATAAATGTAACCCCTGGACTGCCACAGTAGGTCTGCTCTTATTTTGACTCTCAGACATGCTTTTTAAATGCGTGCCCCCTCGTGAAAAAAAAATGCCCCCCCATTTCATTCGTTCTGGAGCCGACCCTGCTGGGGCATGAAGCAGGCACTGTAGCATATGTGAGACTAACATTTAAACTCTTTTAAAAAGAAAGGGTAAAATGTTTTTATTAGGCTTTATTTTCTGTCACATAGTTACATGATAAAACAATAGAAGTTTAAACTGAAAGTAAGGCTGCATTTTCTATTTCAGCAGCTTATTAATTTCCCCTTTGCTTTAAAATAAAACGATGCAACATTTTAAACGGTCAGGTTTGGAAAAAACGGTTATTTCTGGTACTCAGTGTACCAGGAAGCTATTTTTAGTGCCTCTCTGTTTTGCAGCAGTAATTTGAAAGTCAGACAACATAAAAGCAGTTGCGGTCACATGACCGGCTTTCCTTTATAACGTTTCTGAAGAAAAAGTTGTTTTTTCTCCATTTCTGGGTGATTCGGTCTTAATTGGTAGCGGTAAGGCACCTCAGTAATTGAGGTGTGGGGTTGCCTGAGGGGTATTTTATAAGTTTATTTGATGATCGATCCTAATTTGGGATAACATTTAAAGTGTATTTTTTCCTTGGCTTATTTTAATTGAATATTAAAATCTTTGAAACTTATCTGTACAAGTTTATTTACTGTTTCACAACATGTCTAATATGGAGCAAGAGCCTATTCTCATGAATTCATGCTTATATATTTAGATGCACAAATTGCAACTCCTATGCAATTTTGTTCTTCATATGTCAAAAAAACCTTGCAAATTAAAGGTTAACATTTTTGAGCCTAATGTCTCTCAGGATGATGCTGTTAAAATAATACCTCAGCTTTCTCCTGCTACGTCCCACGCCTCAATGGTGTCACATGCAGCGCCCTGCGGTTCCTCTATAACTCCTAGTGGAGTTTATTTAAAAGCAGAAATTGCTGCCCAGGTATCTTCAGCGGTATCTGTGGCATTAGCTGCCATTCCCAGATTACAGGGAAAACACAAGAGGAAATCTAAAAATTCAGAAAGTAAGGTGCCTGTCTCCGGTTCTGCTTCCCAAGTTGCTCTTTCTCATAAGTCTGATGAGGAAGATACATCGGGACTTTCTAAGGGTGAAATCTCAGATTCGGACAGTATAATTCCTTCTTCTGAGACTGAGGTGGTATCCTTCAGATTTAAGCTTGAACACCTTCACGTATTGTTAAAGGAGGTTTTAGCTACTTTAGATGACTCCGATACCCCTGTCGTTGTCACTCCTAAGAAATCTAGTAAACTTAAAGGGACAGTCTAGGCCAAAATAAACTTTCATGATTCAGATACTTTTATCACCAATTTTGCTTTGTTCTCTTGGTATTCTTAGTTGAAAGCTTAACCTAGGAGGTTCATATGCTAATTTCTGAGACCTTGAAGGCCACCTCTTTACAGAATGCATTTTAACAGTTTTTCACCACTAGAGGGTGTTAGTTCATGTGTTTCATATAGATAACACTGTGCTCATGCACGTGAAGTTATCTGGGAGCAGGCACTGATTGGCTAAACTGCAAGTCTGTCAAAAGAACTGAAATAAAAGGGCAGTTTGCAGAGGCTAAAATACAAGATAATCACAGAGGTTAAAAGTATATTAATATAACTGTGTTGGTTATGCAAAACTAGGGAATGGGTAATAAAGGGATTATCTATCTTTTAAAACAATAAAAATTCTGGTGTAGACTGTCCCTTTGATAGTTTATTTGATGAACCTTCCACTTCGGCGTTTTTTCCTGTGCCGGACCGTGCTAGGGAGATTAGCTCACAGGAATGGGAAAAAACTGTGGTGTCTTTTTCCCCGTCTCCCATTTTTAAGAAAATGTTTCCTGTCGAGGACTGCATTAAAGACCCTTGGTATACTGTACCCAAAGTTGAAGGGGTCATTTCCACTCTGGCTAAGAGAATCACATTCCTATTGAGGATAGCTGCTCTTTTAAGGATCCGATTGACAAGAAGCTGGAGGCTTATTTGAAAAAGACATATGTTCATCAAGGTCTCCAATGGCAACCTGCAGTGTGTATTGCCACCATGACTAGTGCGGCATCTTATTGTTTTGACGCGTCTGATTCTCTTCAAGTAGAAACTTCCTTGGATGAAATTCAATATAGGATTAAAGCTCTTAAATTGTCCAATTCCTTTATTGCAGATGCCATTTTTACAGGTTGTTAGACTAGGAGCTAAAACTTCTAGTTTCGCTGTCCTAGCCCGCAGGGCGTTATGGTTAAAATCCTGATCTGTGGACGTTTCCTCTAAAGTCAAGCTTCTGGAAATTCCTTACAAGGGCAAAACCTTGTTTGGACCCGGTTTGGCAGAAATGATCTCTAAAATTACAGGTGGAAAAGGGTCTTTTCTACCTCAAGATAAGAAGAATAGGCCTAAAGGACGTCAGAGTAATTTTCATTCCTTTCTAACTTCAGAGGAAAGCCTTCCCCTTCTTCTTCCAAGCAGGAACAATCCAAGTCTTCTTGGAAACCCAATCAGTCTTGGAACAAGGGGAAACAATCAAAGAAACCCGCAGCTGATTCCAAATCAGCATGAAGGGTTTGCCCCCGATCTGGGATCGGATCAGGTGGGGGACAAACTCAGTTCTCTTAAGCCTGGATACAAGATGTCCCAGATCCCTGGACTGTGGACATAGTATCCCAGGGTTACAAATTGAAATTCAAGACTTTTCCTCCCAGAAGCAGATTCTTTCTCTCAAGATTATCTGCAGACTAGATAAAGAGATAGGCGTTTTTGAAATGTATACAACAATACATGCATACTCCAACCTATTAGTGGTTCCCAAAAAAGAGGGAACTTTCTGTCCCATTCTAGACTTGAAGTGTCTGAACAAGTTTCTCAAAGTTTCATCCTCCAAGATGGAGACTATACGCTCCATTCTTCCTTTAGTACAAGAGGGTCAGTTCATGACAACCATAGACCTAAAGGATGCATATCTTCATGTTCCTATTCACAGGGACCATCACAGATTCCTGAGATTTGCCTTTCTGGACAAACATTTCCAGTTCGTGGCCCTTCCATTTGGTCTAGCCACGGCTCCCAGAATTTTTTTAAAGGTTCTGGGGGCTCTTTTGGCAGTGATCCTTTCTCGTGGAATTGCTGTGGCACCCTACCTGGACGACATATTGGTTCAGGCGCCATCTTTTCAACAAGCAAAATCTCACACAGAGATATTGTTGTCTTTTCTTTGTCCCACGGTTGGAATATGAATCTGGAAAAAAATCCCTTTCCCCTGCTACAAGAGTAGTGTTCTTAGGGACAATAATAGATTCTCTATTGATGAAGATGTTTCTGACAGAGGTCAGGAAAAACAAAATCATTTCCTCTTGCCTCTCTCTTCAGGCTACTGCTCATCCTTCAGTGGCTAAATGTATGGAGGTAATCGTTCTGATGGTGGCATCCATGGACATCCTTCCTTTTGCTTGATTCCATTTGAGAGCTCTCCAGTTGTGCATGCTCATATAATGGAATGGCGACCATGCAGATCTATCCCAGAGAATAGAGTTAAATCAGTTGTCAAGGGATTCTCTCCCGTGGTGGATTTCTCAGGAACATCTGTCTCAGGGCTCATGCTTTTGGAGACCTTCCTGGGTGATCGTGACCACAGACGCCAGCCTGCTGGGCTGGGGAGCAGTCTGGAACTCATTAAAAGCACAGGGCCTTTGGACTCATGAAGAGTCTGCTCTTCCCATCAACATCTTGGAGTTGAGGGTGATTTACAAAGCCCAGTTTATCAGGTTTCAGTTAGACAACATAACCTCTGTGGCTTACATCAATCACTAGGGAGGAACTCGGAGTTCCTTAGCCATGAAGGAGGTTACTCAGATTCTTCAGTGGGCAGAGACCCACAATTGTTGTCTATCTACCATCCACATTTCAGGAGTATATACAAAATTGCATGGGTATTTCAGCGCTAAAATCTAAAAAGGATACCTAGGCCACTCTCCAACTATCTCCCCAAGATAGAAAAATAGAATAAACAATATGGTAGAATGAGAGGGCGCTGAAAGCTAAGGTATACTTAACACACCTAATCGGATCAGATTTCTAAATGTAGTAAAAATAGCAAAGGTAAGAAATCCCAAAGACAGTATTAGTGTTATAAATTATTTACTGGTGGGAACGTTTCCCTATTTAAAGGTGCAATACATGTACATATAAAATCATAAAAACAATTGACAATTACATAAAGTATTCGACATGATATATTCAACTTATAGTTTACGGAATACCACCCTGAAAAAATAATAATAATAAATCGCTTTGAAAAATAAAAATTTAAAAAATCTGCTTAAAAAACGATATATATTCCAGAGCATAAAAAACCATCTATATTTCGTTTAGTCCATAATAGATCTTTAACAGATAGAATCCCTTATGGTTAATAGGGTATATTATAAGTGAGACTTTGCTCCATGATTATAACAAAAATAGTGGTATTTTAATAGCGGCAAAATGTTCTTATTTGGATACTTTGTATCTTTATCTTTGTTATATGTGTAGCTATGACTCACGAATAGTTGCAGCAGCTGTAACCAAATGCTGCTGATGTCCGTCATAAATTCTGCGGTACTGTATAGTAACACGCTCATTGCGTGTGGGCAGCCTTGTAACCTGCAGCTCTTAGTCTCTGGTATAGGACTCACCACTCCCTCCGTGGAAAAGTGACCGGCTGAAACACGCCGCTCCTTGCGTGTGAGTGACCTGCTGGACTGTAGCTTTCGGCCTCCGATACTCACAGCTCCCTGCCTGTGAATGGTTGACTGGATCCTCGTTAGTAGCCTCACAATCAGAGGACACACTGGGTTCTTCGTGTGTATGACCGGCTTATTCGACTCAGGCAAAACTGAAGATTGAATGGACACCCGCTCTTAGCGTGATATACGTGCGGGCAATTACTAGGTACCTAGTGAGTTTAAGTTCTGGTAAACGAGCAACTTCTTACTTCTACGCGTTTCATCCGTATGTCTGTGCTTTTTCAAGATGTCAGTTGCTGCCAGAACATCGTTTTTAAAATCCGTTGCTTACTTCTCATTGGTTATTCTGTGTCTGGTAATTGTTTCTTAAGGTGGATCTCTCAGGTGAATGTCTCTTAAGGTAGAATCACATAATAATGTGTTAATATATTCTTTTATAGATCTTGTTCTCAGTGTCTTCTCGTTATGTCCCATTCTTTAACAATAATGTGATGTATGGTCGATTTTCATAAAAATTAATATGATAGATGGAATATTTAATAAAAATTAAAAATGGATAGTAAATCTTCCTAATTAAAAATTGGAGATTGTATGCTTTCTCAGGGTGGTAATTCCAAAGGGTGGTATTCCGTTTTTGCATCAAAATTCTAGTAACCATATTTCGTGGAAATGCTACAGATATATACTAAATTATATTAATATATATTATTACTGTTATTGTGACTATGATCTTGGATGCAATTTATTTAATCCATAATAATATAATATGCTCCTTATTGTAAACTGTTGTTCCGTTGCTTCTCTTTAAGGTATATGTGATTTGGATTCCCTAAGATAAATGTATTATTTATCAATAGAGTTATGTCAGTACCCTCATTTGATTCCCCATATTACAAATAAAATAATAAAAAGTTATGTGTAAATTATTTGTGTAAATCTAAAGGGTTTATACTACCAAAAAGGGAGATAAATCCATCTCTGAGTTTAAACCTCTTGGATAGAGGGTATCCGATTTATATATTAATTCTGATTCTTTTTTAAGGAGTTTTGCCTCAAAATCCCCCCCCCTCCAATCTCCTCTAACTATACAGATCCCCCAAAACTTAAAATGTTGTAAGTTATTGTTATGAGTTTCCCTGAAATGTTTATATAAATGGGTGTCAAGATTACCTTTGTCAATGTTGCATAAATGTTCTCGGATCCTGTCTCGTAACATTCGGGTAGTCTCTCCAATATAAATTAAATTACAAGAACATTTTATAAGATATATATGACCCCTTTATTGGAACATCTGATAATGTCTTTTATAGCAAAATCCTCTCCTATTCCTTCTATATGTACAGAGCTACTTTTATCACTATATCTACACGCTCTACATAAATGGCAAGGGAAAAAACCTTTAAGGGAATGGCCTTTTAAATCTTTATCTACCAAGATTTTGTTCTCCTTCTTTAATTCACTTGGTGCTAAAATTTGTTTAAGATTTTTTGCTTTTTTAAATATAATTTTGGGTTTATAGGCTAATAGATCTCCTATTATGGGATCCTTTTTAATTATGTGCCAGTGTTTATTGGCTATTTTCCTTATTAATTGATGGTTTTCACTATAATCTGTGATGAGGGCTATATCATATTCATTCTTTTCCACAGAGTTAGTTGGTGTATCTTTATTTCTATATTGTAAAAGGGAACTTCTTTCTGTTGTACTTGCTCTATTGATAGCTCCTTCAATTTCTTGTTCTGAGTATCCTCTTTCATAGAATCTTTGTTGTAAAACTTTAACTTGAGTTTCGAAGTCGGTATGTTTGGAACAATTTTTTCGAATTCTAAGGAACTGTCCAGTTGATATGTTCCCTTTCCATTTTTCATGGTGGCAACTCTTCTTATGTATGTAGTTATTACAATCTACTTTTTTGAAGAATGTTCTAGTTTCTAGATTACCTTCTTCTACATATATTTCTAGATCTAAGAATGAAATGGATGATCTACTGTACTCATAAGTGAAGTGTAGGCCCCTATCATTAATATTCATTGTTTCAAAGAATAGCTTCAATCTCTCTTCAGAGCCTCTCCACACAATAAGAATGTCATCTATGTACCGTTTAAAGAGCACGAGGTCCGCGCCAAATTCTTGTGTCCTGAGGAAATTATCCTCCCAGTGACCCATGAATATATTGGCATAACTTGGCGCGAACCTCGTGCCCATCGCGGTACCTTCCAGCTGTAAATAATACTTTCCATTGAATTCAAAATAATTATTTTCTAAAATAAATTTTATCCCCTTCAAAATGAAATTACTGAATTGTGTACTAATGTTGCTATCTTGATTCAAGATTGTTTCTACTGCCTGGAGACCCTTGGTATGGTCTATAACTGTGTAAAGTGATGTAACATCACTAGTTGCAAGAATTAAATTTTCTTCCCACTCTATGTTCTCCATCAGTTGCAATACTTGTGTTGAATCCCTTAAATATGTATTTAGATTTTTTACGTATTTTTGAAGAAAAATGTCCACATATCTTGATAAATTACATGTGACAGAGCCAATCCCTGAGATGATTGGTCTTCCAGGGGGATTTTCTAAGCTTTTATGCACCTTTGGCAGGAAGTAAAAGATGGGGGTTCGTGGAAATTCTGGATATAGATATTGAAATTCGTTATCATTGAGGATCCCACCATCTTTTCCTTCCTCCAAGATAGAAAGTAGATTTTTCATAATTCTCTCTGTGGGATTAAGATCCAGAATTTTATATGTCTTGGGATCATTAAGGATTCTATTTGCTTCATTGACATAGTTGGTTCTACTCATAATAACTACCCCCCCACCTTTATCTGCCGGTTTTATAACTACTTGTTTATTGTTTTGTAGCTTTTCTATAATTTCTCTGTCTTTTTTTGTTAGATTAAAATTTGGTTTGAATTTTTTTGGATTGCTCTCCAATAGATCTTTAACAGATAGAATCCCTTATGGTTAATAGGGTATATTATGTTAAAGATCTATTATGGACTAAACGAAATATAGATGGTTTTTTATGCTCTGGAATATATATCGCTTTTTAAGTTTTGTAAGCGAATTTTTTAAATTTTTATTTTTCAAAGCGCTTTATTATTATTATTTTTTCAGGGTGGTATTCCGTAAACTATAAGTTGAATATATCATGTTGAATACTTTATGTAATTGTCAATTGTTTTTATGATTTTATATGTACATGTATTGCACCTTTAAATAGGGAAACGTTCCCACCAGTAAATAATTTATAACACTAATACTGTCTTTGGGATTTCTTACCTTTGCTATTTTTACTACATTTAGAAATCTGATCCGATTAGGTGTGTTAAGTATACCTTAGCTTTCAGCGCCCTCTCATTCTACCATATTGTTTATTCTATTTTTCTATCTTGGGGAGATAGTTGGAGAGTGGCCTAGGTATCCTTTTTAGATTTTAGCGCTGTAATACCCGTGCAATTTTGTATATAATCCCCTTTTACCAATCAGCAGCTTAATCACGCACTTATAATCCATTTTTTATAGTAGAAGTAATCACTTTTTAATATAAAAGGTATATATATTTATTATCACAGCATACACAAAAATGGATTCTGAATTGTTTTCATTCAGAGACAACCTTCTATTAGAACTTAGTAACACCAAAATCACAGAAGAATGACCACAAAGTAATTTTTTAGATTTTAATCAACTTGTTAATGAATTGGATAAATTAATGGTTAGAGAAATAAAGCAAAAAATGGAATTGTTTTTTTTAGATAAATACACAGATTTGGATTTGATTCCTAGGGGGCTTAAATTTAAAAAAGCATGCACTTTTTCACTTAATCAGACACATCAACAAGAATGGGACTTAGTTTTAAAAGAAGCATCACAAAGTTTAATAGGAATTTTAAAAAAATCACGAAAGGAAACTTTGGGTGAAATAAATACACAAATTACGGAATTCAAAAGCAAGCTTGAAACAAAAAGGGAACATCCTAATTTTAAAGAGAGACAAAATAGTTTAGTAAATAAATTAACAGAACTTAAACAAGATCTTCTAGATACTAAATGGAGGAAACTAGAAAGGGACAGAAATGACCAGTTAGAACAAAACAAAGAAAAAAGTAAAATAGATAATGATAATTTGGAACCAACCAATAGAAACAACTGGGATCAATCAAACCCAAAACAACAATTTGGGGAGTACAAAACACAAGGTAGGTTTATAGAAAGGAACCATTATGAGACACAAAGGGAAAGAAACTATAAAAATGATAAACATGGGAGAGAATTATATAACAGAAGACAATTTGAACATCATGATAATTACACGAATTGGAGAACTCATTCCAACTATAAATCAAAACAACCATTTTCTCATTCAGAACATTACAACTATAACTATAATCATAGAGCTTACCCACAAAACACAAGTTCAAATTACACAAGACATTATACAAATACTGATACAAATTTCCATGATAACAGACCCCAATACTATGGTAATAGGTATTCTAATAGTGATTACAATCCACAGAGGAATCAGAGACCCTTTAGAAACTACTACCACAATCAGAATTTCAATGATAACTATTATGATGAAAGACCGCAGAGAGCAAGAAAAGACAGCTGGCATATAGAAACAATGAATAGATTCTCTCCCCTGAAAGATGAAAGGAATTTTTAAGAGAAGAGCCCTCTGAGGGAGGACACCACAAAGGATCTCTTAGCCCTAGAGAAGAGGGAAAAATTCTACACCCCATTAAATCAAAAGAAAAGATAGCTAGAGGACAAAGAGGAGGAAAGAATAGAAGGAGAGGCAAAAAAAGTAAGATAGTACCAATAAATACAGGGATTTTCAATCTTAGTAATGAAAATTTAAATGAGGATGAAAAAAGAGTGCTCTCATTGGGAATGTCCTTTGCTCCCACAACTACTCTAAATAAATTTAACACTCACATACATGTGAAACAATTCGTTAGGAAACTAACATTAAAACGTTTTTTCCTAAAAAAAAACTTGGAAAAACAGGTAAACCCCTCTAGATTTCCTCAAATTTCAACTGATATAAAAAGTGACACCAAACATACAAACTTAAAATCAGCATCAAAATTTTATCCCACATTTGCAAAAGGCTCAAATCTAGAGACTTTTGAAAAAATAGTTCTTAAAGATCTAAAAGAAAGCAATCCAAAAAAATTCAAACCAAATTTTAATCTAACAAAAAAAGACAGAGAAATTATAGAAAAGCTACAAAACAATAAACAAGTAGTTATAAAACCGGCAGATAAAGGTGTGGGGGGGTAGTTATTATGAGTAGAACCAACTATGTCAATGAAGCAAATAGAATCCTTAATGATCCCAAGACATATAAAATTCTGGATCTTAATCCCACAAAGAGAATTATGAAAAATCTACTTTCTATCTTGGAGGAAGGAAAAGATGGTGGGATCCTCAATGATAACGAATTTCAATATCTATATCCAGAATTTCCACGAACCCCCATCTTTTACTTCCTGCCAAAGGTGCATAAAAGCTTAGAAAATCCCCCTGGAAGACCAATCATCTCAGGGATTGGCTCTGTCACATGTAATTTATCAAGATATGTGGACATTTTTCTTCAAAAATACGTAAAAAATCTAAATACATATTTAAGGGATTCAACACAAGTATTGCAACTGATGGAGAACATAGAGTGGGAAGAAAATTTAATTCTTGCAACTAGTGATGTTACATCACTGTACACAGTTATAGACCATACCAAGGGTCTCCAGGCAGTAGAAACAATCTTGAATCAAGATAGCAACATTAGTACACAATTCAGTAATTTCATTTTGAAGGGGATAACATTTATTTTAGAAAATAATTATTTTGAATTCAATGGAAAGTATTATTTACAGCTGGAAGGTACCGCGATGGGCACAAGGTTCGCGCCAAGTTATGCCAATATATTCATGGGTCACTGGGAGGATAATTTCCTCAGGACACAAGAATTTGGCGCGGACCTCGTGCTCTTTAAACGGTACATAGATGACATTCTTATTGTGTGGAGAGGCTCTGAAGAGAGATTGAAGCTATTCTTTGAAACAATGAATATTAATGATAGGGGCCTACACTTCACTTATGAGTACAGTAGATCATCCATTTCATTCTTAGATCTAGAAATATATGTAGAAGAAGGTAATCTAGAAACTAGAACATTCTTCAAAAAAGTAGATTGTAATAACTACATACATAAGAAAAGTTGCCACCATGAAAAATGGAAAGGGAACATACCAACTGGACAGTTCCTTAGAATTCGAAAAAATTGTTCCAATCATACCGACTTCGAAACTCAAGTTAAAGTTTTACAACAAAGATTCTATGATAGAGGATACTCAGAACAAGAAATTGAAGGAGCTATCAATAGAGCAAGTACAACAGAAAGAAGTTCCCTTTTACAATATAGAAATAAAGATACACCAACTAACTCTGTGGAAAAGAATGAATATGATATAGCCCTCATCACAGATTATAGTGAAAACCATCAATTAATAATGAAAATAGTCAATAAACACTGGCACATAATTAAAAAGGATCCCATAATAGGAGATCTATTAGCCTATAAACCCAAAATTATATTTAAAAAAGCGAAAAATCTTAAACAAATTTTAGCACCAAGTGAATTAAAGAAGGAGAACAAAATCTTGGTAGATAAAGATTTAAAAGGCCATTCCCTTAAAGGTTTTTTCCCTTGCCATTTATGTAGAGCGTGTAGATATAGTGATAAAAGTAGCTCTGTACATATAGAAGGAATAGGAGAGGATTTTGCTATAAAAGACATTATCAGATGTTCCAATAAAGGGGTCATATATCTTATAAAATGTTCTTGTAATTTAATTTATATTGGAGAGACTACCCGAATGTTACAAGACAGGATCCGAGAACATTTATGTAACATTGACAAAGGTAATCTTGACACCCATTTATATAAACATTTCAGGGAAACTCATAACAATAACTTACAACATTTTAAGTTTTGGGGGATCTGTACAGTTAGAGGAGATTGGAGGGGGGGGGGAATTTTGAGGCAAAACTCATTAAAAAAGAATCAGAATTAATATATAAATTGGATACCCTCTATCCCAGAGGTTTAAAATCAGAGATGGATTTATCTCCCTTTTTGGTAGTATAAACCCTTTAGATTTACACAAATAATTTACACATAACTTTTTATTATTTTATTTGTAATATGGGGAATCAAATGAGAGTACTGACATAACTCTATTGATAAATAATACATTTATCTTAGGGAATCCAAATCACATATACCTTAAAGAGAAGCAACGGAACAACAGTTTACAATAAGGAGCATATTATATTATTATGGATTAAATAAATTGCATCCAAGATCATAGTCACAATAACAGTAATAATATATATTAATATAATTTAGTATATATCTGTAGCATTTCCACGAAATATGGTTACTAGAATTTTGATGCAAAAACGGAATACCACCCTTTGGAATTACCACCCCGAGAAAGCATACAATCTCCAATTTTTAATTAGGAAGATTTACTATCCATTTTTAATTTTTATTAAATTTTCCATCTATCACATTAATTTTTATGAAAATCGACCATACATCACATTATTGTTAAAGAATGGGACATAACGAGAAGACACTGAGAACAAGATCTATAAAAGAATATATTAACACATTATTATGTGATTCTACCTTAAGAGACATTCACCTGAGAGATCCACCTTAAGAAACAATTACCAGACACAGAATAACCAATGAGAAGTAAGCAACGGATTTTAAAAACGATGTTCTGGCAGCAACTGACATCTTGAAAAAGCCCAGACATACGGGTGAAACGCGTAGAAGTAAGAAGTTGCTCGTTTACCAGAACTTAAACTCACTAGGCACCTAGTAATTGCCCGCGCGTATATCACGCTAAGAGCGGGTGTCCATTCAATCTTCAGTTTTGCCTGAGTCGAATAAGCCGGTCATACACACGAAGAACCCAGTGTGTCCTCTGATTGTGAGGCTACTAACGAGGATCCAGTCAACCATTCACAAGCAGGGAGCTGTGAGTATCGGAGGCCGAAAGCTACAGTCCAGCAGGTCACTCACACGCAAGGAGCGGCATGTTTCAGCCGGTCACTTTTCCACGGAGGGAGTGGTGAGTCCTATACTGGAGACTAAGAGCTGCAGGTCACAAGGCTGCCCACACGCAAGGAGCATGTTACTATACAGTACCGCATAATTTCGGACGGACATCAGTAGTATTTGGTTACAGCTGCTGCAACTATTCGTGAGTTATAGCTACACATATAACAAAGATAAGGATACAAAGTATCCAAATAAGAACATTTTGCCGTTATTAAAATACCACTATTTTTGTTATAATCACGGAGCAAAGTCTCACTTATAATATACCCTATTAACCATAAGGGATTCTATCTGTTAAAGATCTATTATGGACTAAACGAAATATCGATGGTTTTTATGCTCTGGAATATATATCGCTTTTTAAGTTTTGTAAGCAAATTTTTTAAATTTTTATTTTTCAAAGCGCTTTATTATTATTATTTTTTCAGGGTGGTATTCCGTAAACTATAAGTTGAATATATCATGTTGAATACTTTATGTAATTGTCAATTGTTTTTATGATTTTATATGTACATGTATTGCACCTTTAAATAGGGAAACGTTCCCACCAGTAAATAATTTATAACACTAATACTGTCTTTGGGATTTCTTACCTTTGCTATTTTTACTACATTTAGAAATCTGATCCGATTAGGTGTGTTAAGTATACCTTAGCTTTCAGCGCCCTCTCATTCTACCATATTGTACATTTCAGGAGTAGACAACTGGGAAGCTGATTTTCTGAGTAGACAGTCTTTTCATCCCGGGGAGTGGAAACGTCTTCCGGAGGTGTTCTCCAGCTTATTTCTATTTTTCTTTTTTTTTTTTATAATATTTTTATTGAGGTTATCAAATACTATAGTCATGTACATACAGTGTGAGAAGTAACATAATGCAAACTGTTACAATGCAATAATATATTAGCAATAAAAGCAAAAAACATTAGAACAAAGTGTTACTGTATGTATTAGAGTGAGAACCTCATTTTTCAAAAGTTAACATTATATCCTCCAATTACCCAAGGGGCCACTCATGTGCCCTAGAAAGTTGTTAACACTATAGAGGAGGAATTCTTTCCTAAGCAGTAGTAGTATAAGGAATTATCAAATATTGTAATCAATAATGTAGCTGGTTAATTTCCTGTAAAACAATAGGCATCACAATAGTGAGGAACAGGCAAGATGGAAACATCTTGTTAGAACAATCTTATTTGTAGTTAATATGAATAATGAATTTTGCCAAGCTATGCGAGAAAGGGACAGTAAAGTCAGCATTCATTATGTACTGCAAGGGTTGCTGTAGGAAAGTGATGAAGGTGCGGCATAGGCTAGATGAGCCGCAAAGTTAACCCTCCTAACCTAGGAGGTATATTATGATGTGATGTGGTGGTCGGGGGGGGGGGGGAGGGTGTGGAGGTGGTAAGTTCAATGCAGCAAGAAAAACAGGCTCTGACCTTGTAAAGTTACGCAACCATATAAATAGTTTCAGGGACATATAAGGGAAAAATAGAAATAAATTAAGCACATATTGAACTAAAGTTGTACCAAGGTCTGTGTTCACAAATCCAACATATTTTATGCAGGTTATTTATGGTATAGTGAGTGAAAAGGCCCTAAAATGTAGGATAGAAGCAGGTCCAGCCTGCCTAGGAAGCATGTTGAAGGCTTTAGGGAAAAGTTATGTGTCGCCATATATATTAACAGCCACAGCAGCAGATAATAAATTTGTACCCTGTGTCACACACTAACAAACACAAGATAACCATAAGATATGTCTCAGGGAGCAAACAGTGTAAGAGAGACAAAACTAGGTGCGTCGGCCACAAATCATTAACATATATACATAGCTATCAATGTATGGTCGGGAAATTGAGTATGCAGCGGTAACCTACTTAGACAGCTAGACAGAGTTAATCTAGTAAAACCATACATGCTTTATACACACTAGGTAAGCATTGCCTAAGCAATATTATCAATTTGCATGTTGTGAGGTATTTTCTATATACCAAGCTAAGAAATTAAGGTGCGCACATATATAGATCGTGAGCCGAAGCTCTTGCCTAGAGAGGTACAAGTAGCCTTCAAATAAAAATGATGATAAAATAAATGTTATGCGTTTACAATATATTGGGTATAGTATGAAGATTTCAAGAGTGGGGCCTAGTGAGGTAGAGTAAATTTACGCTGTTACGTATTCTGTGGGGTATAGAGTGGTAGATTACTCAGGCTGCAACCTGCGGTCTCGGCCGCTAACCACAGGGATTATATTAACCCCAGAGTACTGAAGCGATGGCCCATTCAAAATATAGTCCCGCCTCCCTAGAGAATGTAGGTACTCATATATGATTAGCTGTACCGCACTGGAGGGTAACACAAACATGGCTACAGATTTCCGCAAACTACAAAATGTCAGGCATGCAAGTGTCTTAACTATGGTGGATTATTTAAGGTGTCATACATTATATTCCTAACATAGACTGGATTAGATATAGCTAGTGAGGCTTCCCTACAGTAAAGTATTCTCAGAATGTGAAATGAAGACAGATGCTAATAAAAATATTGTACTCAATTGACACTTCATAACATAATTTAAACTAATAGAACAGTGCACACCTCCGTTATAACTTCACAGAGACGTTTCAAAAAGTCAATAACTGTTGTAGAACCAATCCCAATCGCGCATCTTAGATATTCAAAGGTAGTTACACTCAAAGTGCTTACATACAATTTAAGCAAATTAACTTATGCTTGTAGTAGTCCTTTAATGGAAGTTAGTCCCACAAGAATACCTTTTAATCCGCTATGGCGATTAGAACATGCTGTGTATTATACATTTTAACCTTGTTCATCAATGAAGTAAATTAGTTGGGTTAAGACTTAAAAGCTTTTTATCAAATTTTCACCTAGCCCACTCCAACTTTGCTAACACAGAAATGGCGTTGTTCACTAAGATGTGCAGGAACATAACAGAGGCCTGTGCGGGTATGTCCACTTATCTGGAAGTGTTCCTTCCTGAGAGGTGTTCGTTTCGGTACTGTTAGTTTTATCTCCAATGCCATAAGAGCATCATTATAGTCTCTTTGCCGACACCGGGTTATGCCAAAAATGAAGCTCTTAGCAGCAGCATTTGTTACCATGCGCTCAGGGACCCCCTTTGGGGTACATGAGTAAAGCAATCTCGTGTCGCTTCTTAGGCTGATTGTAGGTGCCGCTGTAGGGTCGCAACCATCGCCAGGGAAGCCAAGTCTCTTAGTACCTCTAGGGAAGCAGGAACTCCGCTCGTCCATTAACCACTCTTTCCGAGCCTGATTTGGCCAAGTCAACTGTATAAGGTGTTACCTCCTCCCCGGCTGTGCACAAAACAGCTGTGTCCTGTATGTCTCCACTCAATTTGCGTAGTCCTTTATTCTGGTTAAGCTGAGAGGCGGCTATGTAGGTATGAGTGGGTTTAACAGAGAGCTGACTTAGGTATACTTCATTAGCTGGAGGGAGGCCTCGACATAGCCCCAAGCAATTGATTCCCAATCTTCCATGGCCGCCATATTCTTGCTCGGAGACAACAATGGTGCAGCTGAGATAGCTTCTAGGACTGCTGTAATAATATGTTTCAGTGGTCTGGGCACTAATACCAGGTCGCCCTGCAATTATTGCGAACTGGAAGTCTTATATTGGCCGTTTTCTATCTCTCATCCGTTGCTCCTGCAGGCTGAATGTCCCTGACTGTCTCACATGCAGATATTAGAAGTTAATATGGAGCATAGGCGCCCAGACCTGGTTAGCAGGATACATTATGGAGATAACTTATAGGGATCCCAAGTAGAGTGTCAATATCGCAGGATAAACTGATTTTTACCTCAAAAATCGGATTTAAGATCTAGAGCTCTTGCAACATGCGTCCGACATCTTAGGCAATTGGCTCTGCCCCCTCCTCCAGCTTATTTCTTAAATGGGAGGTGCCGGAGTTAGATCTGATGGCGTCCCGTCAGAACACCAAGCTTCCAAGGTACGGTTCAAGGTCAAGAGATCCACAGGCCGTTCTGATAGATGCTCTGGCGGTTCCTTGGGTTTTTCAGGTTGGCATACCTGTTTCCTCTGTTTGCTCTCCTTCCATGAGTCATTGCTCGTATCAAACAGCAGGGGGCATTGGGGATTCTAATAGCCCCTGCATGGCCTCGCAGGATCTGGTTTGCAGACCTAGTGGAGATGTCATCTCTCCCACCTTGGAGACTACCTCTGAGGAAGGACCTCCTGATTCAGGGTCCCTTCCTTCATCCAAATCTCGTTTCTCTAAAGCTGACTGCTTGGAGATTGACCGCTTAATTCTGTCTAAGCCTGGTTTTTCTGAGTCGGTCATTGAGACCATGATTCAGGCTCACAAGCCTGTTACTAGAAAGATTTACCATAAGATATGGTGTAAATATCTTTTTTGGTGTGAAATGTCTTTAAGTCTTTTGGAGCCTTAACCTTTGTTCTTAAAGTTTTACAGCTGGCTCTGTTTGAGCCGTTACATTCCATAGACATTAAGTTGTTATCTTGGAAGGTTTTATTTCTTGTTGCTATCTTTTCTGCTCAAAGAGTCTTGGAACTCTCAGCTCTGCAGTGTGATTCCCCTTATCTTATTTTTAATGCTGATAAGGCGGTTCTTCATATTGTTAGGTTTCCTTCCTAAGGTTGTTTCTAATAGAAATATCAACCAGGAAATTGTTGTTCCCTCTCTGTGTCCTAATTCTTCTTCCAAAGAACTTTTGTTACACAATTTGGATGTTGTACATGCTCTTCAATTCTACTTACAAGTGACTAAGGATTTTCGCCAGTCCTCTGCCCTCTTTGTCTGTTTCTCTGGGAAACGTATAGGTCATAAAGCTACTGCTTCTAATCTTTCTTTTTGGTTACGAAGTATAATTAATTTGGCTTATGAGACTGCTGGACAGCAGCCTCCTGAGAGAATTACAGCTCATTCCACAAGAGCTGTTTCCTCTTCTTGGGCTTTCAATAATGAAGCTTCTGTGGAACAAATTTGCAAGGCTGCAACTTGATCTTCTCTACATATTTTTTCCAAATTTGATACTTTTGCATCGGCTCAGGTTTCTTTTGGGAGAAAGGTTCTTTAAGTGGTGGTGCCTTCTGTTTAGGACTGCCTGTCTTGTCCCTCTCTATTTATCCATGTCCTCTAGCTTGGATATTGGTTCCCAACAGTAATTACTCAACCAGTGGACTCACCATATCTTAGGAAAGAAAAACAAAATTTGTGCTTACCTGATGCATTTATTTATTTCCGGATATGGTTCACGGCCCCACCCTTTATTTTAGGACAGTTGTTCTTTTGACTATAACCTCAGGCACCTCTACACCTTGTGTTACTCCTTTTTCTCAATTTCCCTTCGGTTGAATGACTGGGGGTTGTGGGTAAGGGAGTGATACTTAACAGTTTAACTGTGGTGCTCTTTGCCTCCTCCTGCTGGCCAGGAGTGATATTCCCAACAGTAATTACTCAAGCCGTGGACTCATCATATCTGGAAATAAATACATCAATCAGGTAAGCATAAATTTAGGGGTTTTTTTCCAATGGCATTGAGAGTCCACTAATCCATTCTAATAACTAGTTGGAATCAATACCCAAGCTAGAGGACACAGAATGAAAAGGGAGGGAGAAACAGGACAGGCGGACCTAAACTGAGGGCACCACCGCTTGAAGAACCTTTCTCCCAAAGGAAGTCTCAGCTGAGGCAAAAACATAGAATTTGTAAAATTTAGAAAAAGTATGTAACAAGGACCAAGTGGCCGACTTGCAAATTCCACTGAAGTCTTGTTTTTAAAGGCCCAGGAAGAAAAAATGGCCCTAGTTGAATGAGCCGTAATCCTCTCAGGAGGATGTTGTCCCGCTGTCTTATAAGCCAACCGAATGACACTCCTCAACCAAAAAGAAAAAGTAGCTGGCCTTTTGGCCCTTACGTTTGCCAGTAAATACTTCAAAAAGGGCAGAAGATTGACAAAAATCCTTAGTAGCCTGGAGATAGAATTTAAGAGCAAGAACCACATCCAGGTTGTGTAAGAGACGTTCCTTCTGAGAAGAAGGATTAAGACACAATGAAGGACCACACTGTAGAGCCGAACGTTCTGAGACTCTACGAGCAGAAGAAATATCTAGTAAAAACAAAACGTTCCAAGACAACAATTTAATATCAATAGCATGCATAGGCTCAAACATAGCCTGTTGCAGAACTTGAAGAACAAGGTTAAGGCTCCAAGGAGGAGCAACAGATTTAAACACAAGCCTGTTTCTGACCAGGGCCTGGACAAAGGACTGAACATCTGGTAAGTCGGCCAAATGTTTCTGTAACAGAACAGAAAGGGCAGAAATTTGACCTTTTAGGGAACTGACAAACCCTTCTCGAGACCCTCCTGGAAAAAAGACAAAATACGGGGAACTCTCACTTTACGCCAAGGAAAGCCCAGAGATTTACACCAGTAAAGGTATGTGCGTCAAAACTTATAGTAAATCTTAAGAGTAACCGGCTTACAAGCCTGGATCAAGGTATCAATAACCTTTTCAGAAAAACCTCGTCTAGACAAGACAAGGCGTTCAATCTCCATGCAGTCAGCTTCAGATAATCTAGATTTGGATGTAGGAAAGGACCCTGAAGTAGAAGGTCCTTCCTCAGCGGAAATTTCCACGGAGGAGAGGATGACATCTTCAGGTCCACAAACCAAATTCTATGAGACCAAGCTGGAGCAATTGTAATCACTGAAGCCTGCTCCTGTTTGATACGTGCTATCACCCGAGGAAGAAGGGCAAACAGGTGTCCTCACCTGGGATGTGAATGGCAGTTGTGAGACTCTGCCCACCAAAGGATGTGAGACACCTCCTTTATCACTAAGGAACTTCTTGTTCCTCCCTGATGGTTGATATAAGCCACTGATGTGATGTTGTCTGATTGAAATCTGCTAAACTGGACAAAACTCAGTTGAAGCCAAGCTATCGGGGCATTGAAAATTGCTCTTAATTCTAAGATATTTATTGGAAGAGCAGATTCCAGGTTCCCTGAGCTCTTAAGGGACCCCAAACTGCTCCCCAGCCAGAAAGGCTGGCATTCATAGTCACAATTTACCAGGATGGTCTCAAGAAGCATGTGCCTTTGGACAGATGGTCCTGAGAGAGCCACCAGGACAGAGTCTTGCGTCAGGTTATCTAGGACTTTCATCTGAGAGAGGTCCGAGTGGTCTCCGTTCCTTTGTCTGAGCATGCATAACTGTAGAGGTCTCAGATGGAAATGAGCAAAAGGAATAATGTTCATAGAGGCCACCATGAGACCAATTACTTCCATACACTGTGCCACCGAGGGTCGGACAGAAGACTGAAGAGAAAAAAAGTTTGGATTTTCTGACTTCCGTTAAGAAAATCTCCATCGAGATCGAGTCTATGATCGTCCCCCAAAAACAGAACCTGGTATTTGGCACCAAGGAACTCTTATCCAGATTCACCATCCACCTGAGAGCAGAGAATCTGTATGAGATCTTGCTAAATGAAAAGATGGCGCCTGAACCAATATATCGTCCAGGTATGGTGCCTGAACCAATATTTCATCCAGGTATGGCGCCACCGCAATTCCTTGAGATCTGGCCACTGCCAAAAGGGCCCCTAGAAACTTCATAAAGATTTGGGGTGCTGTGGCTAGGCCAAAAAGCGGGGCTACAAATTGGAAGTGTTTGTCCAGGAAGGCAAACCGCAGGAATTGAAAATGATCCTTGTGTATAAGAACATGAAGGTAAGCATCCTCCAGGATGGTGGTCATAAACTGAACCTCCTGAGAATGGAACGAATAGTCTCCATTTTGAAGGATGGAACCCTGAGAAATTTGTTGAGGCACTACAGGTCTAGAATAGGTGGAAAAGTTCCCTCCTTCTAGGGAACCACGAACAAGTTGGAATATAATCCTCAACCCTGTTCTGCCAGAGGGACAGGAACGATCACTCCTAGAAAAGAGAGATCCTTGAAGCTTAAGAAGGCCTCTCTTTTCTCCTGGTTTGCTGATAATCTTGACAGGAGAAATCTGCCTCTCGGAGAATGAGACTTGAAGCTTGTCTTGTATCCCTGAAAGACCACTTCCACCGTCCAAGGATCTGGAACATCGCAAATCCAAGCCTCCTGAAAACGAAAAGTCTGCCCCTACTTGATATGTATCATTACAAGGAACATTAGACTTCCTATACCTACAAGGGCGTTCTATACTTTTTTTTACAATGATTATCTGACTACTTTTCCCATCTAGAGAAAACTATGATTAATCAGATTAGGTAATATTTTTTCCGGTCTTTAATTATCCTGTTTTGATTATCAGTTTCTCATTTTAGCCTTATCTTTCCATTGTTGTTGGGTTGTCACACCCATTGCTTCAAGATTGACAGTCTGCATCCAAAGCCCAGGGTGCGAATTTTGAATTTAATTTTGTTGTGAATGGGGAACCATTGATTGAAGGGACTCAGAGTGAGGTCCAGCAGGACAGGTGGATTAGCCTGGCAGAGGCATTTAGAATGTATTAAAGGAGGAGAGGAAGGCCAGTGAATAAGTTATTGCAGTCCTGGGTCACTCTTCTCAATTTATACTTCCTCACTGGTCAAACTTATCAACAGCTATGGCTTCAAATATCACCTTTATGCTGATGACAGTCAGATCTACCTCACCACCATTGCTCTCCCACCAGTGACTGTTTTCCTGGAATTTCTTCCTGGATGGCCTCTAACCACCTAAGATTAACACGTCCAAGACTGAGCTGCTAATCCCCCGCTCTACTCCAATTTCTGACTTTTTCTATTATTGTTGACATTATCGCTATCTCCCCATCACTGCCCCAGATACACTTTACTCCAATCTGTTCTTCACCCCCTCATTCAACTGCTCTCTTTATCCTGCTGCAACCACCTAGGCAATATTTCAAAATTGTGTCCGTCTGAATGCTGGCACCACTAATCCATGCCCTGATATTTTCCTGACTACTCACTAGCTTTCCTGTCTCCCCTCCTCAATACATCTTAAATGCCTGCCAGACTAATCCACCTCTCTGCAAGTATTTTCACTGGCCCCACTCACAATTAAATTCAAAATTCACCCTAACCTACAGTGCCCTTACCAATGCCGCACCCTACTACCTATCCTCACTAATCAACAAATATACTCCAGCCCCCTAAGATCCAACAATGACCTGATCAGACTTCCCCCTAATCTGGCTCCTTTTAAACGTTCCCTAAATATTTTTTTTTTTCAAGGAAGCCTACCACCCAACTCTATAACAATTTTATTCCACTTACCTAATAATTGCCCTCATCTAACTGTGTATTATCATTCTCACCCGTGCAGTCCTCAACCTCCTTGTAAGTTCCCATTGTAACAGGGCCCTCAATTGCTATCGTCTTGCAGAATTTATTGGCACTTTATAAATAAGGTATAATACAGTTTATACGCAAGCAACAAAATGATGAAAACACTCAGTTTGCAGTCAAATCTATTAAGAACAGTGATTGATATTTTTTTTTTTCTCTCAGGATATTCAGAGCATTACTAAATTATATATTTATAATTCATGGCATGTGAGATATCAGCAGCAAAAACTGTTAAATTATAGTAAAGAATATTGAAAATAGCCAAGTGACCACTGCTATTACTGTGATCACCTTTCTAAATTGTCATCAAGGGTAGCAACATTTGAAACAGTGGCCCATACAGGCTTTTGAGGGTTATAATATAGGTTAGAGAGAAACCACAGTAAAGAAATAAAAGCATTTTTTCTTGCAAGGTATAAAACATACCACAGTGATCATCTGATTATACAAACAAATTTCATCTTGGTTTGAGAGGACTAGAAAAAGAAAATGTATGCTTACCTGATAAATTTCTTTCTTGACACGGTGAGTCCACAGATCATCATAATTACTGTTGGGAATATCACTCCTGGCCAGCAGGAGGAGGCAAAGAGCACCACAGCAAAGCTGTTAAATATCACTTCCCTACCCATAAACCCGTCATTCAACCGAAGGGAAAGGAGAAAGGAAGTAACATAAGGTGCAGAGATTTATAGAAAAATAAACACTCTGAAAAATACAGGGCAGGCCGTGGACTCACCGTGTCAAGAAATAAATACATTTATCAGGTAAGCATACATTTTCTTTTATTTCTAATGACACGGTAAGTCCACGGATTATCATAATTACTGTTGGGAACCAATACCCAAAGCCAGAGGACACAGATGATAAGGGAGGGACAAGACAGTTAACCTAAACAGAAGGCACCACTGCTTGAAGAACCTTTCTCCCAAATGAAGCCTCAGCCAAAGCAAAAGTATCAAACTTGTAAAATTTAGAAAAAGTGTGTTAAGATGACCAAGTGGCAGCTTTGCAAATCTGTTCCACAGAAGCTTCATTTTTGAAGGCCCAAGAAGAAGAAACAGCACTTGTGGAATGAGCCGTGATTTTCTCAGGAGGCTGCTGTCCAGCAGTCTCATATGCCAAGTGAATAACACTCCTCAGCCAAAAGGAAAGAGAAGTAGCCGTAGCTTTCAGACCCTTGCGCTTCCCAGAAAAAACAAACAAAGAAGAAGACTGGCAAAAAGCCTTAGTCACCTGCAAATAATATTTTAACGCACGAACCACATCCAGGTTGTGCAACAAACGCTCCTTATGAGAAGGATTAGGACAAAGGAGGAACAACATTTTCTTGATTAATATCCGAAACCACTTTGGGAAGGAAACCTAAAGGGACACTGAACCCAAATTTTTTCTTTCGCGATTCAGGTAGAGCAGGCAATTTTAAGCAACTTTCTAATTTACTCCTATTATCAATTTTTCTTCGTTATATTGCTATCTTTATTTGAAAAAAAAAAGGCATCTAAGCTTTTTATTGTTCAGAACTCTGGACAGCACTTTTTTATTGGTGGATGAATACATCCACCAATCAGCAAGGACAACCCAGGTTGTTCACCAAAAATGGGCAGGCATCTAAACTTACATTCTTGCATTTCAAATAAAGATACCAAAAGAATGAAGAAAATTTGATAATAGGAGTAAATTAGAAAGTTGCTTAAAATGTCATGCTTTATCTGAATTGCAAAAGAAAAAAAATTGGGTTCAGTGTCCCTAAAGGCAGTACGCAGGACTACCTTATCCAAATGAAAAATAAGGTAAGGAGATTTACGCTGCAACAGTGAAAGCTCCGAAACTCTTCGAGCCGAAGAAATAGCAACCAAAAACAAAACCCTCCAGGATAACATCTTAATATCCAAAGAATGCATAGGCTCAAACGGAGACTTTTGAAGAACTCTAAGAAACAAATTAAGATTCCAAGGAGAAGTAATAAACTTAAACATAGGCTGGATTCTAACCAGGTCCTGACAAAAAGATTGAACATCTGGCACATCCGCCAGATGCTTATGTAACAAAATAGATAAAGCAGAAATTTGACCCTTCAAGGGACCCTCCTGGAGAAAAGACAAAATCCTAACTCTACTCTTAGAGAACCCTCTGGATTCACACCAATACAGATATTTACGCCATATCTTATAGTAAATTTTCCTAGTTACAGGCTTACAAGCCTGAATCAAAGTCTCAATTACCGCCTCAGAAAACCCCCGCTTAGATAATATCAAGCGTTCAATCTCCAAGCAGTCAGCTTCAGAGAAACGAGATTTGGATGAAGGAAGGGCCCCTGAAGTAGAAGGTCCTTCCTCAGCGGAAGTCTCCAAGGTGGAAGAAATGACATCTCCACCAGATCTGCATACCAGATTCTGTGAGGCCACGCAAGTGCGATGAGAATCACTGACGCCCTCTCCTGTCTGATCCAAGCAATGACCTGAGGAAGGAGAGCAAACGGAGGAAACACGTATGTCAGACTGAAATTCCAAGAAAACCACCAGAGCATCTATCAGTACAGCCTGAGGTCCCTTGACCTCGACCCGTACCTCAGAAGCTTGGCATTCTGACAAGACGCCATGAGATCCAACTCCGGCTGTCCCCATTTGAGAATCAAGCTGGAAAACACCTCCGGATGAAGTTCCCACTCCCCTGGATGAAAAGTCTGTCTGCGCAGAAAATCCCCTTCCCAATTGTCCACCCCTGGAATGTGGCTTGCAGACAGACAGCAGTTGTGAGTTTCCACCCACTGAATAATCTTGGCTACCTCTGTCATGGCCAAGGAACTCAGAGTTCCTCCTTGATGATTGAAGTAAGCCACTGAGGTGATGTTGTCCAACTGAAACCTGATAAACTGGGCTGAAGTTAACTGAGGCCAGGCCAGAAGAGCATTGAAGATCGACCTCAGCTCTAGAATATTTATGGGAAGAGCCGACTCCTCCCGAGTCTATAAACCCTGAGCCTTTAATGAGCCCCAGACAGCTCCCCATTCCAGCAGACTGGCATCCGTGGTCACGATTACCCAGGTAGGTCTGCGAAAGCAGGTTCCCTGAGAGAGAAGATCTTGAGACAACCACCATGGAAAAGAATCTCTTGTCGCCTGATCCAGAACAATTAGGAGACAGATCCGCATAATCCCTGTTCCATTGTCTGAGCATACATAACTGCAGGGGTCTGAGATGGAATTGATCAAACGGAATGATGTCCACAGCTGACACCATCAGACCAATAACCTCCATACACTGAGCCACTGACCGCTGAGGAGAGGCCTGAAGGGCAACACAAGAGCTGAAGATCTTTGTTCTTCTGGCATCTGTATGAAAAATCTTCATTGCTAGAGAATCTATTATGGTTTCCAAGAACACCACCCTTGTAGCTGGAATCAAAGAACTTTTTGCTAAATTCACCTTCCATCCGTAGGAGCGCAGAAAAGACAACATTTACTTGTGGGAGTTTGCTAGTTGAAAAGATTGTGCCTGAACCAGAATGTCGTCCAGAGAAGGCGCCACTGCAACACCCCGCAACCGAAGCACCGCCAACAACGCTCCCAGGACCTTTGAGAAAATTCAGGGAGCTGTTGCAAGACCGAATGGAAGAGCCACAAACTGAAAGTGTCTGTCTAGGAAAGCAAACCCCAGAAACTTGTGATGGTTCCTGTGGATGGGTATATGCAGATACACATCCTTTAAATCCACTGTGGTCATAAACTGACCCTCCTGAACCAAATGAAGAATGGAACGAATATTGTTCATCTTGAAAGACGGAACTCTGAGGAACTGGATTATGCTCTTGAGATCTAAAATAGGTCTGAAAGTTCCCTCCTTTATGGGAACTAGGAACAGATTGGAATAGAATACCAGACCCTGCTCCTGTACTGGAACAGGAACTATCACTCCAAGGCTGCTTTCACTCACTTCAGTGCAGCAGAGCCCATGTGCCTCTCCCAACTGTGACGTCATGGCAAGGAAGCGAGTCCGTGTTCAACTGTAAACAGTTTATTTTCTTGCCGGGATAACAGTGACATTTTAATGAGACGGAGCTCTGCTGTAAAGTACAATTCCCAATTTCCCTTAGCTTCAGAGCAGTAAATGTGATCAAAGAGGAATGCAGGTCCAGTAATTTACAGGCTTGGGGGTCAGAGAGGTTATACATGTTACTAAATTACATGCTCATCGTCCCCCTCCTGCCACAGAATGGAATCAACTGCCAACATTTGTAGCTCTGCATATTTAGCAGCACACCGTCGTCAAGATAATTAGTGAGTGCTCTGATCTGGGTTTGATCTCCTGACAGCTTTCTTGCTCAAGGCTTCCTGCCGCTCTGCTTTATGAGCAGAATGTTTTACCTAGGTCAAAGAATCACTCTCCATTTAACCCTTTGCTACTCTACTGTAACACAAAGGGTATTAACACCAAATACATTTTTATTTTGAATACATGCAGGTGAAGCTCATTACATTGCATACACACTCATAACATTTGCATAGATTAAAATAGCTATGTTTAATTGGTCAGGGGGCGTGATAATAGATCTTTGTTGTCCAGCCCTTTTAACTGGAAGTTCCAGTGGCATAGAGATTAATAGGTAACGTACAAACTAAAAAAAAAAAAACTTTTTATATTGCTAAGTTTATTGTTTATACATTGATTTTAATTTGTAAGACTGTGTTAATGCAGCTAAGCATTTGCAGCTCTAGTGTGAACTGGTCCTTTAAGTAACGCCTCCAACTTCTTATCCATAGGATCCATAAAAGAACAACTATCCTCTATGGGAATAGTGGTTCTCTTAGCCAAAGTGAAAACGGCTCCTTCCACACCTTGGGAACCGTCTGCCAAGACTCCTTAATAGAATCAGCAATTGGAAACCTCTTCTTAAGAATTGGAGAAGGGGAAAGGAATCCCAGGCTTCTCCCACTCCCGTGCAATAATCTCAGAAGCACAGTCTGGAACAGGAAATACCTCCACTGCTGAAGGAACATCAAAATATTTGTTCAGCTTACTAGATTTCTTAGGAGTGACTACAACAGAGGCGTCAGTCATACAAAGTAGCCAAAACCTCCTTGAGCAACACCCGGAGGTGCTCAAGCTTGAACCTAAAAGTTACAACTTCAGCATCCGAAGAAGGAACTATAGTATCTGAGTCTTCCCCCTCAGAAAAGGAGAGTATATCAGGAGCGCTATAGCTAAAGGTGCTGGGAGGTAAGACTATATAAATGAAATTGGCATAGACATTTAGCGTATCTTAAAAAATAGCATCAATTTAATGCACAGCAAATAATACACAATAGTAAATAAAAACGGACGTCTCCGTGATTAAAAGTCCTTAAGTTGCCGCCATATGATAATTGTAATAGCAGAGAAAGTTCGTAGTACAATAAATGACAGTCTGGTGTACACTTACAGTATCCTTAATGTATGTTGGTTTGCTAGCAAACAGGGGCTTACCCCAAACTTTCCACTCGATATCCTCCGTGAGTTGGTTACAGCCGTTAGCGTGGTGACACTGCTAATGTAGGCGCTGTCTCAGATCGGCTCTTCTGATTGGTCCAAACTCGGACCTAGTAATTTCTGAAGGCACTAGATAGTGCAAACAGGCAGGCTGACACTTGCAGCCGTCCGCTAACTGGATACTGATCCTGTATCAAGGGAGAGACCAGTTCTAAGATCACAGGTACGATCACAGGGAAGTTTGAATCCAAGTATCAAACAACAGGCTGAAGATATGGTGCAGACAAACCAATAGTGATGTAATGGTTTGTATAGTTATTTGTGCAGATAGAGCAAATTCAATCTGAATAATCAGGCAGAAAGACTCCTCCGTATATAAATATTAAAAGACAAGTTTAATGTTGCTGTAACGCATTTCTCGACCACACAACACTGTCGTTTCACCAGGCATAACAATAAGATCTTATTGTTATGCCTGGTGAAACGACCGTGTTGTGTGGTCGAGAAATGCGTTACAGCAACATTAAACTTGTCTTTTAATATTTATATACGGAGGAGTCTTTCTGCCTGATTATTCAGATTGAATTTGCTCTATCTGCACAAATAACTATACAAACCATTACATCACTATTGGTTTGTCTGCACCATATCTTCAGCCTGTTGTTTGATACTTGGATTCAAACTTCCCTGTGATCGTACCTGTGACCTTAGAACTGGTCTCTCCCTTGATACAGGATCAGTATCCAGTTAGCTGACGGCTGCAAGTGTCAGCCTGGCTGTTTGCACTATCTAGTGCCTTCAGAAATTACTAGGTCCGAGTTTGGACCAATCAGAAGAGCCGATCTGAGACAGCGCCTACATTATCGGTGTCACCACGCTAACGGCTGTAACCAACTCACGGAGGATATCGAGTGGAAAGTTTGGGGTAAGCCCCTGTTTGCTAGCAAACCAACATACATTAAGGATACTGTAAGTGTACACCAGACTGTCATTTATTGTACTACGAACTTTCTCTGCTATTAAAATTATCATATGGCGGCAACTTAAGGACTTTTAATCACGGAGACGTCCGTTTTTATTTACTATTGTGTATTATTTGCTGTGCATTAAATTGATGCTATTTTTTAAGATACGCTAAATGTATATGCCAATTTCATTTATATAGTCTTACCTCCCAGCACCTTTAGCTATAGCGCTCCTGATATACTCTCCTTTTTTGATTTTCATATTACCTATTTTTGGGAACACATAGGTATTCTCAGGAGTTTGGTGTTTCTCACCCTGCGCTCATTAGTTAATTAATATTATTTCTTCCCCCTCAGACCTATGGGAAGAAACATTCGACATAGCCACACCTGATTCAGTCACCTTACTCACTGAATCCTTACACCTCCTTTTACGCTTCTCTGTAGCATGAGAAAAGCCGCCAGGGTATCAGTTACTGCAGAAGATATCTGGGTATCAATGTCCTGCAGGGAAACCCCAACTGGAGAAACACTAGGCACTGCATGAGTAGACACTAAAGTATGGGACGTGTGAGTAGAAAGCTGCAGCATATCCTGAAGGGAGACCCCTGAACAGAATCTGCCTTAGCTAATGATGGCTCAGATTCAAAAAGTCTCTCTCTATAATGTAATGTCCTATCAATACACAAAGAACAAAAAGGAATAGGAGGTTCCACAGAGTCAAAGCATAAGCTACATGTAACATCTTGCAAAGCCTGTTGATCCATCTTTACCCAAAATAAATCAAATTTAAAATAAAACATTACTGTCCCTTTAAATTTTAAAAGAACAACTTTTTTCTTTAGCAAAAAATCTGTTTTCTTTTCAAAATGAAAAAACACCCAACTAAATACTACTAAAACCTACAGAAAGCTTCCTTACCTCAACACACCCTGCTGAGGTGCCTATCTGACCTCCTGAAGCCGGACAATATACCCAATGATCCGGACCCAAAATTCAACAGAAACATAATGAAGCCCAAAGGCATTCTATCTGAAAACTCCACACGCAACCTGCACTCAGACCGGAACAACCAAACAGAGCTCCGGAAAGGCGTGCAACTTAATTGCCGCCTCAGAAAACTGCCCCTCCTTTTCGTGGGCGTTACCAACAGACCGGCCGCCATAACTCATACTGAAAAAAAGCCAGTATTAAACAAAAACACACGCAGAAAAAACTGCTGCACCAAACGCCGAGCCTCTCCTCGCAAAGTGTCTCACAGTGCCCACATACTGCCTAATAAACTCCACATAGGTTTTACCCCATCTCCAGAAAAGTGCCATAACCTTTTGCAGCAAAGAAAATAAAAAACAGACACTTACCCGAGTTCAATTTGCCCGGCAGCAGGGCAGCTCACAGATATGGGAAGGCTTCCTCCCCCCATAGACCCGTGGAAAAACAAAAGTGACTAAACCTAATCAGGCATTCAGGATAGGGCAGCACCAGACATGGTGAGAATTAAAACCCCAGCAGTTTCCAAATGCTTAAAAGCCACCACAGCTCTACTGAGGAGACTGACGTGGAACACAGCTAGACACCAGAAAAAAAAAATGAACAACCTGCTTTGCTTTAAAAAAAAAAAAATACAAGATCTTGATTGAAGAATCTAGACACCTAAAACTTTACCACCTCCTTGCACAGGCAAAGAGAATGACTGGGGTTTGTGGGTAGGGAAGTGATATTTAACAGCTTTGCTGTGGTGCTCTTTGCCGCCTCCTGCTGGCCGGGAGTGATATTCCCAACAGTAATTATGATGATCCGTGGACTGACCGTGTCATTAGAAAGAAAAGCTTTATTAGGGGTCACTAGACATACCAGTTTTTTTTTTATTGCACATTTAATGACCCACTCCCAAGCAAATCCATGGATTTATTTAAACTTTATTTGTAAAATCTGTTGCGTAGTACTGCTCAAAGACCATTTCCAAGACCAAGCGATCTTTTTCAAATGAGGGGAGATCAATGGGTTTGAAGAACCTCCCCCCCCAATCCAGTTCCCTTGCAGCTAAATTAAGTTTCCCGTTTCTGCCCCCTTTTACTTTACTGGCACTCTTATGAAGCCTAAGATGGCCGCCCACTAGGCCATCATCGATCCCTGGCCTGTAGAGTGGAGATTAGCAAAAACAATGTTTGATTGGCAATTCCCTAGCATGACAAAAAGGGCTCATCCTGCGCCCACAAGCTTTGAAGTGCATAGCTAATTATGCACATCAAAGTGGTTAAAGAGACTGTTGTGGGTATGATAGGAAACTATAAAGAAGCTGAATATCTAGCCTTAGCTCTAGAATATTTAAGATTTTAGTTACATTTAAAGAATGCAAAAATAGTCATAAATATAGGCTGAAACAAGCATTTTAAAATTTTCACAATGGAGAAACCCCCCAAATGTATATGTAAATATATATATATATTTTGTTTTCTAGCAAACCATGTGGTCAACTATAGGAAACAGTTATCAAACTGATATGTACAAGTTTTTTTCATGCTCTTTTAGCTAACCTTTTACGTTTCCCTAAATGAAGCTAGATTACAATGGAAGGCATAATTTGTAAATATATATATCTATCTCAAAATATGCAAATGTAATATAAGTGGACAATATAGTGTACAAAACACTAAACACAAATTACCAATTAATTACAACAGTGACAACCTTTCACCACAGAAAAACAAACTGTGGCTGTCCATCGCTTATGCCTGTATTTATGTTTCAGTATTTCCCTGTTTATGCGCAAATGCTACATAATAATGATCACCTCACCAGGGAGTGTGTATGGGCTGCGTGTATACGTGGCATCCTTGTTTATGGGGGGGGGGGGTATGTGCCCAGATGATTGGCTATAACTCACTTTTATTGCTCCATTTATAGGCTTGTATAACGCTTCCGGTATCTCTGCTCTACTGGGAGTCCGGCATTGAACGCCGTTGTAATGCATGCTGCATTACAATAGTAAGTTATTTATTGTTTTGGCAGAGATCTATTAATAGTTGGTTATTCCTGGATTAGTGTATGTTGATCTGTGAGGTGACTGTGGTATCGGCAATGGAAACATTTTGTTGACTGCATGTGGGTAATCGCTCACGTGGTTTCACACGCATATGTACTATTTAAGAGTATTGCTATTCTTGAACTGTCATCAGTGTATCTGATTATTGGCACAGGGGCTGTGCGGTATGCGGTACTTGAGTGCGTAATTCCAATCTGCTCTTTTCCTATGTGTTTATGTAGCGGATTGTGTATTATTGGGGTCTCTGCTCTGAATGCCTGTGCACACACGCAATTTTCCATCTTTGAAGATATGGTTACACCGTTGTGGGTCATACTGGTCTATCATAAGTGGGTGTGTAAATACAGCTGGTGCTTATGTACTATTTCGGATTGTGGGAGTTGTGCCCCGTACACTTTTGATGTAGTGAACAAATAGGTGCTAATGTGGTTACTATGTGAGAGAGATTTGACCTTTTCTTTCCTTGGCTTTTAATATGGTGAGCTCAGATGTGAGCTAGTATGTAATTTTCTTGATGTTTGTTTTTCTTTGGTGAAGGGTTGTCACTGTTGTAATCAATTGGTAATTTGTGTTTAGTACCTTATATTGTCCACTTATATTACATTTGCATATTTTGTATTTTTTCTGATAATTGTCTTGAAGAAGGCCCATATATGGGTCGAAACGTCAACATTTTAATTAATGTGAAACAAATTTGGAAATAAAATGCACTGTCATTTGCTTCATAAGTCCTGTGAGTGCCCTCCAACATTAACACATTTCTATCTATCTTTACTTTTTTATTTCATTCCAGTTGTACATCCTGGTATGTTTAAGGGGATATGAAATGCAAATTTATTTTCATTCATGATTCGGACGTTTAGCCACCAATCAGCAAGAGCTACCCAGGTTTCTGAACCAAAAATTGGCTGGCTCCTAAGCTTACATTCCTGCCTTTTCAAATAAAAAAAATACCAAGAGAACGAAGAAAAATTGATAAGAATAAATTAGAAAGTTGCTTAAAACTGCAAGCTCTACCTGAATCATGAAAAAAAAATTTGGGTTTCATATCCCTTTAAAGTATATTATTAGTAACAGGGTAAGTAAAAGCCCACGCAATAAAATAATGCACACAAATGTTATCGCTCTAGTGGCTTTTTTTTTTATATCTTTTGTTTAAAAGTGCAGGGATTCTATCAGTACACAACATAATTAAATACAGCTGGATGAAATTACATACATTTAAATATATACTTCTGTTGCCTTTGATACAAGATTGACAGAACTTGGTATGTGCTGGCAATGGTTCGCTTCCTCTGCGGCACATTTCCTTTTGGTCTGCTGTTGACGAAGCTCACACATCTTCCTCAAACACATTCCCTCAGCTCATATAACCCAAAGCAGACGTTCAGAGGTATCAAGTGCTCATAGACAGGCTTTAGGGCTACTCATACCAGGTTTTATACAGTTTTTGTAGTCCACAAAGTTTTGTTTCAAGCAGAAAGTCTTGTTGAAGAGCCCTTGATGTGCTCCCAGTTACTGTATAGAGCATAAATGCTTGTGAGTGCTAAACCAGCAAATCCACCACGAGCCACGCCACGCAGTCCAGCTGCAGAAGAGAAAAAAAAAAGTCAACATGGTGATCCAAGCAGACTGGCCTTTTAAGGATCTATTTCCAATATCTCTATATATCTCAAAGTTTTAACTTTACAAAACCTAGAGGAAGATTTCACTTCAACCTTACTCCCCTCTTTCAGAGAACAAACATATGTCTAAACCACCCTGTTACAACAGGGCAAGGTCCGTTAATCCCACTTTATTATGCCTGGCTTTGCTTTTATAAAATGGTTCACTTTTGCTGTGTGTACTATACACTACCAACTCATACTCCCCCTACAGAGATATTTAACAGTAATAAGTTACGGATAATTTGCGAAACTGTCTATCGGCAGCATCTGTACAATTCGTTATGTACAGCCCCCCCATTCATAGGTACAACTAACACAATTTAAATCCCCCATAGCAAGCGTGTTTCCCACTTCTTGGAGAGAATGAGGCCTGGGGTGCATACTGCAGTAGAGCTGCAACAACTAATCGCCATAATCGATAATAATCGATTATGAAAATAGTTGTCAACGAATCTCATAATCGATTAGTTGGTTTGCAATTAGTGGGTCTGTGCACAACACCAGCTGCTTCACTCCAATGAACTCCTGCATATGGTATTGTATTTTATGGTTATGTCCTTTAGCCTAAAGGACGTCTACAGACGTCTTCTTTTCACTTTTTTAGGACAGTATACGTTTACAACTACCCGTGGCTTATGTGTAACCCAGATATAATAGTCATCATTTGGATTGTTTATATTAAATCTGGTGATTTGGAACTATGCTTTGCATGATATAGTGCCAAGCTTGTTGTTTACACCTTGCCCCTAGATTGATGGGAGTTATTTAAATTGATGTGCACTATTATCTGTTTGCACAATTATTAATGTATTGCTTGCTATTGCTGATTATATGTACTGTATAAATATATGTGTAAGGCTTTGTCCTGTTAATGATATACAGACCTTGGCGCTTTTGATTTTGTTTTTTATTTTATTTTTTAATAAATTGTGATATGTACCAGATTCAACCTTTAAAAGTATATATTCGTTATTTTTAGAGCGGACTAGATATTTCCCCTAACCTTATAGCTGGTTATTTACCATTGCATATAGATATTCAAGATATTTTTATATTAGAATGAAGTCAAGGGTTACTTTATTGAGAGGCCCCTTGCCAAGGTAGAAAACACTTAGCATTGGTGAAGAGCTAACAAAGATAAATATCCCACTTTGGTGAAATTGGCAAAACCCTACTTATACACCTCAACAGCCTTTTCTCTGCTGCAGGAAATATAGCTGCAAACAGAGAACCAGCCTTAGCCAGAAGCATGTGGACATGTTGAGATTTTTGCATTTCAATGCAAAGTTTCTGAAAGAGTGAATAACAGAATGTTATTAACAGGGATAGTCTAACTCTTTCTAGTTCTACCTCTTTTCAAACAGTTTTTGGTTTTGTTTTGTTTAATTATAAAACTGTGCTCTGCTGCTTAAAAATGGAAGAAACGGTTGTGTTAATGTAAAGTTTTAGTCTGAAGTTTATATTTGTAACACTCATTATGTGGATTTTATTTAAAACATAGAAAACTTATTGATTCTCTTTTTATCCGATTAGTCGATTAATCGAAAAAATAATCGGCCGATTAATCGATTATCAAAATAATCGTTAGTTGCAGCCCTATACTGCAGTAATCCAAATAATATCTGTGCCTAGGGAAATGCTACATTAAGTCTCTAATTTCCCATTAAAGTATTGTTAGATAGTCCACATCAAAAAGCAGACCAGGGACATGGATTCTACCAGGTTTTCTAGTTGTGTATCCATGGACTGCCATACTTTTGTCAACTTGAGGGTTTTACTTTCTTCCCCCTCCAAATTAAATAATGCTCTGTACTTTCTTGTGAAAAGCAGCTCTGTGTGTGTAATAAATATATATTCCTTGTGACAGCATACTAAAGCAAGCATTGCAGCACAAACTAAAGTTTTTTTCTTTACAATTTTGCTTGAGTGATTTATTTACTAGGTGTAAATGGAGAAGTGCGTACGTGTCTGAACAGAAACACCAAGGGACAGTGTTAGGTTCAGACTCCTGGAAATTAAAGAGCCAGGCACATTTCTAAAAACACTAAAAATGTTGCTAGGCAGAAAATCATCTCTTTAGTGGAGTTTAGCACCCTCCCTTTCCCTATCACACAGCCACATTCCGTCTACTCAGAACGTTCTGCTGTCAGATAGCAAATTCCGCCCAGTAAGCAGCTCACATACAGGGCTTGTTATCTCAGCGCTGGGATATTGTGCACACAACCCTCTCTAGGTCAAAGGTTTTCTTCCACTGTGCTGAGTTGACAAACTGTGACAAGACTTGAGAAGCTAAAGCATACACATTTTAAGATGGGCTTTTAAAAATACAAACAAGTCTGGCCAAGTCTGTATTACCTTGACCTTTTCTCTGAACAAAACACAAACTAAAAGATAAGCAGCTCACTTGCTTTGTTCCCTATTGTAAAAAGGTCACTTGCTTTACCGGTTACAAACCAGGCTGCAATATGCGGCAGTACTGCCTGGAAGCAAAGGGCCAGTTCAGGGTATATACTGAGCTCACCTGACAAATAGGCTCAGGGATACAAACGTGCTGACTGCATTTAGCGCTGCAAGTTAAAGGGACAGTCTACCATAGAATTGTTATTGTTTTAAAAGATAGATAATACCTTTATTACCCATTCCCCAGTTTTGCATAACCAACACAGTTATATTAATGTACTTTTTACCTCTGTGATTACCTTGTATCTAGGAACCTTCTTCCAGCCCCCTGATCACATGACTGTGACTGTTTATTATCTATTGTCTTAAATTTAGCATTGTTTTGTGCTAAATCTTAAATAACCCCCTGTGCCTGAACACAGTGTTATCTATATGGCCCACATGTACTTTCTGTCTCTTTGTGTTGGAGAGATTTAAAAAGCATGCGATAAGAGGCAGCCCTCAAAGGCTTAGAAATTAGCATATGAGCCTACCTAGGTTTAGTTTAAACTAAGAATACCAAGAGAAAAAAGCAAATTTGATGATAAAAGTAAATTGGAAAGTCAATTAAAAATTAAAAGTCCTATCTGAATAATGAAAGTTTAATTTATACTAGACTGTCCCTTTAAATGCATATCACTGGACAAGGTCAACTGCAGAAAACTATGGGTAACAATGATTTTAAGACTTCTCTATCAAACCGTTTATATATTTTTTTTGTAATTGGAATTTTCAAAATATTACGGACAAAATTTATCCTGGCTTTAGGACAGGTTCAAAAGAAGAAAATCATTCTGAGTGCAACCGCCACATGTGAGGCTGCATTGTGTGAAGTTTAATATTGCACATAAGCTCTCTTGTACAATGCTGACCCCGGCTCTTGCGCAACAGCAGGACATGTCAATCACTCCCAAAAAGCAAATGTCAGGGTGATTGTTCTCACCACCTCTGAGGTGGCAAAGAGGCAAAAGGAGCAGCGTCTGCAACCGTGCTCCATTATCTGTTCTTAGAGACAGTAAAGTCAAAACTAAACTTTCATGATTCAGAGTGTACAATTTTAAACAACTTTCCAATTTACTTTTGTTATCACGTTTGCTTCATTCTCTTGGTATCTTTTATTCAAGAGTAAAACTGGGTTGGATTATCTACTTTCTTCTGCATTTGGCAGTGAAGGAAACTGCTGAATGCACAACGCTTTTCAACAACAGAGACCAAGACAGTAAAACACGTTTAATAACAGAAGAAAACAAAAAGTTGTTAAATATGGCATGTTCCGAATCATATACATTTTATTTTGTCTTTACTGACCTTTTAAATTCTTGTTTAAATTTACACTGAACTAGAAGTAAACTGTTCTGTGATCTATGATGCACATGAAAAAAACTATTTAAAAAGGGACAGGAAAGTCAAAAATAAACTTCCAATTACACTTTCTAGCTGAATCGTGCAACACCTTTAAATTTACTTCTAATTTTCATGTGCTTTGCTCTCTTGGCCTCCCTTGTTGAAAAAGAATACGCACATATCCTACACTAGTGGGAGCTAGCTGCTGATTGGTGCCTGCACACATTTGTCTCTTGTGATTGGCTAACAATGTGTTCAGCTAGCTGCCAGTAGTGCAATGCTGTTCCTTCAACAAAGGATAACAAGAGAATGAAGAACATTTGATAATTGGAAAGTTGTTTAAAATTGTATGTTCAATCTAAATCATGAAAGAAAATGTTAGGGTTTTCTGTCCCTTTAAACTATTTTCTTGCACAAAGGTGTTTCTCCACCCACCCCAAGGGAGTCTAGTGCAAAACAAAATTTCATTATTCTGATTGTGCATGCCATTTTAAACAATTTTCCAATTTACTTCTATCATCAATTTTGCTTTGTTCTCTTGGTTTGTTCTCTTCTTAGTTTAAAGCTAAATCTAGGAGGTTCACATGCTAATTTCTAAGCCCTTGAAGGCCGCCTCTTAGCTGAGGGAATTTTGAGTTTTTCACCACTAGCGGAAGTTAGTTCATGTGTTTCATATAGATAACACTGTGCTCATGCACGTGGAGTTCCTAGGAGCCAGCACTGATTGGCTAAAATGCAAGTGTGTCAAAAGAACTGAAGATGCTTAGATGCAAGGTAATCACAGAGGTAAAACGTGTATTATTATAACTGTGTTGGTTATGCAAAACTAGGTAATAAAGGGATTATCTATCTTAAAACAATAAATATTCAGGAGTAGACTGTCGCTTTAACACGGAAAGCAGCACGACAGATACAAATGTTTCTTCTCAGCACAGGAACAGATCTTGAAAAAAAAAAAAAAAAATCTTAGCTAGAAAAGAGAAAAAATGCTTTTGAGCACCTTAAAACAGCAGAAGGTAAAGTAAGTTTATTTAAGTCATAAAAATGACAGGTACATTGTTTAAGGATTGATTAAATACTGTTTAAAATTGTTACAGCCACCATAGAAAAAACATTTAACATAAAAATAGCACCTCTGGAAGTAATTGAGGCTACAGGTCACTGTAACAAAAGCAATAAAAACCCATTAACGTGTAGGTGGGGCACTATATAGGGCCATTTAAAAATTCCAGAAAGCCGGCAAGAAGTGCCGACTGTACAATTGCACTTTCACTGTGTATGACTGCAGCAGTCCCATGACTTCTGCTCTCACAGGCAGAACATTTTACTTATGTGTTTGCCCCACATCCCCTGAAGTGGCCAAAAAGTAAATTCTGTAACATGCATATTAAGCCCATTTAAACAATTTGCAGAACTTTAAAAATACAGGTTACAGATTTTGCTTTTTGGCCTATAGTGTGTGTGATACAAAGTAGAATTTTTAAACAAAAAAAAAAATAAGATCTGTTTAATGTTCCATTAGAAAAATCACATGGCATCAAACAGAAGAGATTTAATGCTACATACAGATTAAAATGTTTCCTTAAGTCAAAGGGAAAAAAACAAACCCCTAATTAAATTTTTACGCAAATAGAAAAAATATAATGAACCTAGTGAGTTGCAGTTTTAGTTCTGGCTTCCAAAAATAAGTGAGGCAGGAAGCAAACAGTTCCTTGAACTGTTTAACATATTTCCCAGTTTCCTAAGAGACTGGAATGTCAAGCACACATTCAGGTAAAAAAAAAATAGGCAAGCTATTCTGATCTGAGCCAGCTGTTTACATTTTAAAAGGACAGTTCACTGCAAATTAGTTTAGTCCCCGAATGTGTTCTCCATGACTTGTTATACCAGCGGCAGCGTATAAAATGTATGAGAAATTGTTTTTTTGCAAACAAAATAGCTGGATTTACTCTTTGAAACCACAGCCCATCATAATAGACTTGGCTTGTAGTGTTATCTGATCTCATTATATAACTCCAATGCTTCCCTTTCTTATGGATCATTGGTAATAAATTAAAGGAGAGAACGTTTTTGGGTTAACTATCCCTTTAAGTAAACTGAACAGCCTAAATATATGTTAGAGACAGAACTGTGAAATTATTAAAAAATAAATATATGTGTGTTACTGTGTGTGAGGGAGGGGGAGATTACTTAGCAGATATAGTATATTTGTATATATCAAACATAGCTCTACACAACCCAATGAAAATAAATGTGTGTGTTACTGTGTGTGAGGGAGGGGGAGATTACTTAGCAGATATAGTATATTTGTATATATCAAGCATAGCTTTACATAACCCAATGAAAATAAATATATGTGTGTTACTGTGTGTGAGGGAGGGGGAGATTACTTAGCAGATATAGTATATTTGTATATATCAAGCATAGCTTTACATAACCCAATGAAAATACATTTCTGTTTAGTTGATCTTTCAGTTGTACACTTCCAGACTAGCACTAAACAGCCAAAGCTAATGTTTAGCGCACTCTCGAGGAAGCATGACATTGCCAGATACCACTGTCACACGGCACCAGAACAGTGACGGCAACAGCCAGCATATGGTGGCAACGCTTTTATCTTCCAGCAGTGTAACACTATCACAGGCATGAGGAGAGCCGGACAGCTGACTACCACTGGGAAACCCTTTAGGGCCCATAGTTTACAAATTCAAACTACTCCTGGATCAATTTAATGGAATAAACCAAGAAAGAAAAATCAAAATGGGTACTGGATACAAAAAGTCTTTCCCCTCAACATTCCCTAGGAGAAGCCAAAACATTCTGTACCCTACAAATTAGCTTTTTGGCATCTGGGAGTGTAGGACAATTTTTATTTTTTTAAAATTTTTTTAAAACGAGAGGTATTTAATATCCCTTTAAAAAAAAAAAAAAACAACAACTTCAAAATCAGTTGGAAAAAAATAAACGATTGCTGAACATTTAGATTAGTTTTTCAGTGACATAATAAATTAGATTCCAAAAACTAATGATTAGAACGAATGCTCTAGAAAAGTGAAGGAATGACTTAAGAAAAATAAGTTAAAAATAGTCTTCTGGAATTGTTTATTATGGGGTCGGGTGGGGGGAGAGAAGACCAAGATTTCTATAATGTTTTGTGTATAATGTGCATCTGGGAGCAGTACCTGTGGATTTATAAAGCATCCCTGTCATTGTGCCGGCTGCTACAGTATTGAGGTCATCTTCTGCTCCTCGTGCCTTCTCTATGATCACCCCAAAGGCACTGTACAATAATGCTGGTGAGAGAAACAGATTATAAAAGTTAAATAAACCTACAAAACAACTGCCATAGCTGAAGTTCAGATAAACTCTGTTCCACCCTACTGGACACTAGCTTATGTCCTTGGAAGAGAACACTTTGTTAATGAACTTAGGATGAAACGACGTAACAACGCTTACGTAAACACTCCTGCAGAAATAAATGTGTCGCACCTGAGGTAATAAATGTTACAAAGCTGCTTATGTCCCAACAAAACCAAATATTTCTGTAAACTTAGTGACATAGTGAAAAATAAAATGTTCTATTTCATAAGAGTATTTATCACCCACCCCCAATTTCTCTCTCCTAAATAGCTCTTACATTGCTGGAACCTTACAGAGCCACTTCAGAAGCAGAAAGCAATCTAAACATTGTATGCTTCCAGACTAGCACCAAAGAGCCAAGGCTAATGTTGGCGCACTCTCAAAGAAGCATAGCATTGCCAGATACTAGTGTCACTGACACCAGAATGGTGTCAATGACAGAAAGCATAGTGCGGCAATGTCTATACCCCAGCAGTATAACACCATCACAGGCACTGTTAGCACAGGACAGCCGACGACCACTGGAAACCCATACAAAATACACCTGTGTAATCCGCTATCACCTCAGGAGATTCAGATATGAAAAGCAGGAATCATTACAACAATATTTTAAATATTACCCTCAACACTAGTACCAAACTAGCAAAATCTTGGTATTTGACTTCCAAATCAGTGTTCTGCAGTCAAAGTTTTTGAAGTCAAACTGTATTCAAGAACCTGCAAAACTCTTGCTGGGTTGGGACCAGTGTTCCAACTAAGGCCAGTTTTGTGAGTGCCCCAGCAGTGAAAAAAAGTTATAGCAAACACTACACAATGCAGACTGCAAGGTGTGGTTCCCTTATTAACAGTTTCACCGCTGAGCTGCTCACAAAACTGGCCTTAGAGGGAACACTGGTCACTACCTCTTTCCCACCCCAGGACAGAGATTTATTTCTGTTACTGTCTCTTTTGTAAATTGTCACATGAACTTTAAACTAATGCAAAAAGTGCCCTGAAGGCATGGAATAGGGTTTGATGGGTTCTCAATGGTCTATCTAAAGAGAGGGGTAGATAAAAAAAAAACTGTCCAAGAACATGTTTTTCAAACAAACAAGAGAAAATGATTACATTTTGTTTACTTACCTAAAGATCCCAAAGTGTTGGCCCACAATGCACCCTGCCTTGTAACCATATTCAAAATCCTAAACGAGAGAATTTATAGTTTAATGGGATGATCAATGTCTTTCACCTGTTTCATGACCTGAAAACACATGTACTGCAGATTTAAGTATGATAAAGCACAAACACAAAGTGACATGGAAGTAACGCATCATATTAACGGATTAAACAAAAGGCTATTTACGAGATAAAAAAAAAAAAAAAAGTATATATATATATATATATATATATATATATATATATATATATAATTACACTAAATTAAAACTTGTTCATCTCCACTAAAATGTATAACCCTGTCCTACCACATTTTATTCATCACTATGCAGCCTCGGTTTTCCAGAGACTACTTAGAGAAAAAATGGATTATAGAAGGAAGACACAAATATGAAAGCAACATTTAAATTAAATGTAAAAGTATTGTAAGGGATACATTGTTTCTTTAACATTGTCTGCAAAAATATAATTGAGTAGTTACCTCGCTGTTTATAAAAACCAATATAAAAATTTATAACACCACAATTACAGCTCTTCATTATTTTAGATTTATTGGGCAACTGACTTGCTGTAAAGATGCACGTCTCCAGCTGTGTACGTGTGCTGCATTAACCTACAGGACAACATATATTCAAAGCAGGCCTTAGAAATTAAATTATCAGGACTAGTTAAATTCGTAGATCAAAACTAAATCTGTCTGCTTTTGCTACACATAATGCAAGTCATTTTCCCATCATATGTATAATTAGGACTAGCCTAATAAGGCAATAATGTTGTTATTATTAGATAAAATCCCAAGTATAAGTTAAAGTGACATCAAAATCATCTATGTATCTGTATAAAATCATAAATTCAGAGCTGTATTACAAAAGATCTGCATACACAATAACTACTTAAACTCAATTTAAAACAGGTAATTTTGGTAGCGAACTGCATTGTTTTGTAGTCCAAGGATATATCACTTGAAAGGCCTCAAACATGTTTTATCTGATCTCCTTTATTGTCAGTTAATGGACTGATATAAGAAAGCTACTGCACATACCAGTCAATCACTCTTTATCAGGGTGAAGGATTAGAAGAACAGCGTACTGTAAAGTTGATTTTCAAATGACTTATACCAGCTGCAGAGTTTAAAATGTATGTGAAAATGCTTCTTTAGGTACATTTTGCATGTGAAAAAGATGTCTGGTAATTAAAACTATAACCCAATGAAATTGGTCGAGCAGACCTCAGCTTCTCACTATATTTACACAATATCCCCATATATTTTCTCTGTACACAGCCAGGGCAAACTATATTAAACATTAGTATATCTGTCCCACACGCACTGGGAATGTAATTTCTTCAAAACCTTCTCATTTACATAGCCTTTCAGTAATCAGCACTAATATGAATACATATATTTTAATATGCAGTATAGGTGGGGACTACAACAGACAAAATCAACTGTTACAAATGACACAATAAAAAGGTAAAGAAGGTATTTGTAAACAGTATAATACAAATCAGCAGGTAAAATGAATCACTGGGAACACAATGGAAAGAAGTATATTCTGCCCTTATACCTCACAGATACAACGTAACCCCCCCTATAAAATCACAATAGCAAGTTGTAATAAAGTACTAGATGAATAAGCCTGGTTACATATATATAATAGCTGTATGCTTCCCGACTAGCACCAAATACTAAAGTATCCAGTGCACTCTCAAGGAAGCACAACACTGCTGAATACTAGTGTCACACGGCACCAGAACGGCAACGGTGACAACAAGCATAGAATAGCAATGTCTTCATCTTCCAGCAGTGTAACACTATCACAGGCACTGAGAGGGCCGGATAGCTGACTACCGCTGGGGAGCCTGGGCAGGTTTTTACCCCCAATTCATTATATACGCTGCATTAAATATTCAGACTGGTAACCTCAAGGAGTAAAACTATTAATGTGAATAAAACTTATGTCTAGATATGAGTATTTGAAAATCACAGAAAAAAAAGGAGGGGGTTTAAACCATTGATTTACTCAAGATATGGGAACGAAACATGATTAATAGCTCTCCCTTCACATGTATATACAGAGATTGTATGTCACATGGCCTTAAACCAGATCTCTTATTTTACAGGAAGTGGGAAAAAAAAAAAAAGTATATCCTCCATCCAGAAAAACCTAATCTACAGTGAATTATGCAACACGAGGATAGCCTTTTGTATGATTCTATTTAGTAAATACTTAATTTGTCACCTAAAACTATACTTACCTCTTGTGTGCAGCAGTTTTTTTTTTTCTTCAAATAATGCGTCACAAGCTCACTGTCCAATAAGTGTACTTGATCGCTAGGTAAAGCTGCCAACAAATTTAGCATTTACAAAAAAAATATATATATATATATATATATATATATATGTTTTCAAACAAAAGGCTATCCTCATGACTTTTCCCCACATTTATTGTGCCTTTAACAGGAAATGAAACTAAACACTGAATTCATTACTTATTAACATTAATCAAGAATGAAACACTAGTGTGTGTGTGTGTGTGTGTGTGTGTGTGTGTATGTATGTATGTATGTATAAAAATACTTCTAAGAGGTTTAGTAATAAAAATACAAACATGCAGACAGATCTGACAAACTTGACCTTCAAATGGTCACTTGCTTTTCCACAGCACATATCTGCTGCCACCTACTGGCAACCAATATACACACACACAAACATATAGACTTTTTTTAATGACCTTCAAAACCAACATGCTTTCACAATTCTCTATTGTCCCCTGCTGGAAACCACCTGAAATTTTAATGTTGAACGTTCCTGTTTTTATTTATTTTTTTATCTTTAAGTGCTTCAAAGAAGAACTATTGAATTTATAACACATTGAAATCATCAGCATTTGTGATAGACAGTTGGCATGTAGTAGCCTTGTGTACTTACTGAACATTTTTGGGTTTTGACCAGGACATATTTTGAGTCTCTTTAAAACCAAGTCGAAGTCCATTTAATGCCCCAAACGCTGCTCCTATATGATAAAAAGTAAACACAATTACTAATATTGTTTAAGTCTATAAGTCTCTGCTCAACATCAGACATTTAATTTGGAGCCTTTGACCCTAAGCAAAAAAGTCTGGATTTGTCCCAAGTATCTGCCCTCTAATCTTTTGCTAAACAATGTTACAATGTAAAAAGCATGGCTGAATTATAGAATCATTTGAAAACTAAACCTTTATGATAATCTGAAACAAAATAACTTGCCCTTATAATAATGCAAAGATTCTGTCCATTTAATAATAATATAGAGCCGACAGTTACAGGTTTTTTAACTTTTTGTTCCAACTATGACTTTTGTTTTTACTTTTCTATCAATTCAAGTTATGGTAAATCCAAGCATAAAAAAAAAAAAAAAAACACGCTAGGATTTGCCATCACTAAAAACAAACCGTTTCAGTCACTACTAAAAAAAAGGCTGCTAAACTAACCCTGTGCCGCAGTAGATCGCTAAACTCAGCACCACCAGCTACCCACGGAACATTGCTCTTCTGCAATGAAGTGACATTTTCCACCTCTAAACAAATAGCTGTACTAGGAGGTGGAAAACGTCACCTCATAGCAGAAGAGCGCTGTGGCGTGGGCATCCAGATGCGCCATATTTAGTGATCTACTTGCGAAACAGATAGGGCGAGTTAAGCAACCTTTTTTCTTAGTAAGTGATGACTAAAAAAGTTAGGATTTGCCATCACTATAAATAAAATCAGTTTTAAACGCTCGGATTTACCATCACTTTAAGAACAAAGTGTCCAATTTTTAAATTTAATAAAGTAAAAGCACAATTACTTAATTTCAGTAGAAATTGTGCAAGTCTTTGGCCATTGTTTTTTGCGAATATAAATAGAATTTATTCCAGCTGTATAAATTCCACAAAGCATTTAAATGTTTAATGATTACACGTGAATAAAACATTTTGTGCATTATTCTATTATTGCATAGGAAAATCTGTCTGAAAATATCCTCTGAGGATTCATAAAATAACTGTAAGCTCCCATTCTAGCGCTAAACATCCTGTGCTAATGTCAGCGCACTCTCAAGGAAGCACCACATTGCCAGATACTAGTGTCACATGGCACCAGAACGGTGACAGTGACAGCAAGCATGGGGTGGCAATGTCTTCATCTCCCAGCTGTGTAACACTATCACAGGCATAGGGAGCCCTGGACAGCTGACTACCGCTGGAAACATAAGAATAAGGCAGAAAACACATTTTTAAAGTTGTTGAGCGACCCCAACTGTAGGGAAGAATATTAGTGAATTGCAGTCAATGCCCGTGTGGTCAGGGTAAACCGTAAAGAATAAACTTGAAACTATAAGGTGATAAATATCTCACAATTTAAAAAGGGCATAAAACCCAATTTTATGTTTCATGAATTGGATAGAGCATCAAGGTTTATAAAAAAAAGGTTCCAATTTCTATGATCAAATTTATAATCTGGTAGGTAGGCTCAGGATAGGGCATGGTCTCTGGAACACTATAGGGTACAAATTTTGGCAGCCTACTTTTAACATTACCAAAAACTGCTGCCATCTAGTGTTCAAAAACATTTTTGCAAAACAAAACTGGTAGGTAGCATGAATGTGTCTAGACCACTATATAGCAACCGTATACCTAGGTAGGTAGCATGAACGTGTCTGGATGGACCACTATATAGCAACTGTATACTTTGGTAGGTAGCATGAATGTGTCTGGACAACTATATAGCAACAAAGTATACAGTTGCTATATAGTGGTCCGTCTAGATACGTTCATGCTACCTACCTAGGTATACGGTTGCTATATAGTGGTCCAGACACGTTCATGCTACCTACCTAGGTATACGGTTGCTATATAGTGGTCCAGACATGTTCATGCTACCTACCTAGGTATACGGTTGCTATATAGTGGTCCAGACATGTTCATGCTACCTACCTAGGCATAAAGTTGCTATATACTGGTCCAGACACGTTCATGCTACCTACCTAGGTATACGGTTGCTATATAGTGGTCCAGACACGTTCATGCTACCTACCTAGGGTATACGGTTGCTATATAGTGGTCCAGACATGTTCATGCTACCTACCTAGGTATTGCATTCAACAAAAAAAACAAAAAAACCTGTCAAAGCTTAGCAAAAAGCAGCCCTAAAAGAAGTAAATTCTCGGGTTTACTTTAAATTGCAAACAAGATCTTGAGAAAGGCTATGTCAGCCGCAACGCTGATATGATTGACTGTGTTCCAGGATGGTTTGCTCCTAAGAATTTACCACTATACAGAGCGCACTGTACTACCGTTTCATTTTGGAGCTACTACTTCAAAGTAGTTTTCAAGTCAGTGCTGCAATATTGTTACCGAAAATCTATTAGACTTGCATCTCATATCCTAAGTGATGGACGTTTCAAATACCCAGTAATCCAGTTTCCTGATTGGCCAGAGACTTGTCACGTGACCCTGTACACACTGCAACGCTGTGCCAGAGGTTTTCAAACAGCTTCGGCGGGTCGATATGTGAAGTCCACGGGAGCCACAGAGGATACGGAGAAAACGTTTACTAGAAGGTTTCGAATTCTGGGTGAGTCCTTACTGACTTAATGAATTGGCACAAAGTTTTGTCTTCCAGCAAATTCTGACTTAACCACCATCTTGCCTCACACTCACGGATAATACATCTCTCCTTCTCAACAACAGTTAAATTACAAAGCTTCAACTTTTATCTTTTACCTTGTTCCATCAAGTCCAATATTTACGGTAACTTTTATTGCCAACAATCTATTTGATGGACATTTTAGAGACTATCCTTTATTGCGTCTGACCGTATTTTAATCTTATTTTTATTATTCTATTTTTAGCACTACCGGTGGTTATTTCTTTATGTCTATATTGATTTTATGTGTTTATAAATACATTTATTAGAATATATTAGATTGTTTGCACATCCCTCAGTGGATTCCATAGTAAAACTGTATTTGACCTCTCTTAGCAGCTTTTTAGCGCACCCTTTTCTCTGTGTTTTATTGTATTCAAAGACTACAAGGAAAACAAAGTAAATTTGATAATAGAAGTAACTTGGAAACTATTACAATTGTATGCTCTTTCTGAATCATGAGACTTTTAGGTACCTTTAACACTTTGGCAGCTTTGACTTTGAAAAGATATGAAAGTCTCTTAAAGGGCCATAATACCCAAATGTTTAAACACTTGAAAGTGATGCAGCATAGCTGTAAAAAGCTGACTAGAAAATATCTCCTGAACATCTCTATGTAAAAAAGAAAGATATTTTACCTCAAAAGTTCCTCAGTAGCCACCTCCCATTGTAAAGGATTTCTAAGCAGCATTTTAGTGTGTCTGTCCTGGGACAGCTGAAAGGATGAGCCTCGTGAACTCTCATTATTTCACCAATCAGGTAAAGGAAGCTTACTATGAAATCTCATGAGAGTTAAGTCAAATCTCATGAGATCACAGTAAGAGTTCATGACCTCAGCACTGCTGATGCTGATTGGCTGCTGTTCATTTCTTAATTATTTTTTTTTTTTTTTTTAGCTGCAGCTGGGAGCAGGTGAAGTATAACTTTTTACACAGAACTTACTCTGCTGAGCTGAGGAGATTGTGAGGTAAAATATCTTCCTTTTTTACATAGAGATGCTCAGGTGATATTTTCCTGTCAGCTTTTTACAGTTATACTGCATCAGTTTCAAGTGATTTAGCATGAGTATTATGTCCCTTTAAGTTGTTTTGCATTTAAAGGAACATGGTTGACACTGCAAAGTTATTTACCAAAAAAAATTTAGCACAAATTCCTATACTCTACCTTCCCTACGGTTATTAAAAGTTACAGTAAAGTTAAAATTAAAAAGTAAATGAATTGGATACAGCATGACAATGTCACTTATATTTTGCTTAGTTCTCTTGATATCCTTTATTCAAGAGTAATCCTAGTTGAACTCATGAGCGTGCACATGTCTAGCTATCTGGCAGCAGTGTTTGTAACATTGAAACTATGTATAACATTTGTATAAACTAACACTGCTGCTACAGAATACTAAAGACATGTGCACGCTCCTGAGCTTCTATCAGCCTACATAGCTTTACTCTCAAAGGATATCAAGAAAACAAAGTAAAAGTTTATTTTTTTGTCGTTGCTGCCCCTTTAAATATTTTGTTTAATCAAAAATAAAAAAAAAGTGATCTGAACACTGCATTGCCTTCAACAGAGAGGCAGTCGAGGCCTCCATAATTAGTAATAGTGAGCAGGAGATACAATGCTTGAGAAACGGGATTTGGGTGACATTTCTACAGATAGAATTGCTTATTTGAAAAGGGACACTGAACCCAATTTTTTTCTTTCGTGATTTAGATAGAACATGCAATTTTAAGCATCTTTCTAATTTACTCCTATCAAATTTTCTTCATTCTCTTGGTATCTTTATTTTAAAAGCAAGAATGTAAGTTTAGATGCCGGACCATTTTTGGTGAACAATCTGGGTTGTCCTTGGTGATTGGACAGCACCAATAAACGAGTGCTCTCAAGGGTTCTGAACCAACAATTGGTTGGCTCCTTATCTTAGATGCCTTAAAAAAAAAAAGAAAAATTGATAAATAGGAGTAAATTGGAAAGTTGCTTAAAGTGAATTTAAATTTTGATGCTAAAGTGCCCGGTTTTTAAAAATTCGAATAAAAAACAGGGGCACTTTAATTCATAAAAAATTACATTTCCCTCCTGTTGTGAAATACTTACCTGTTAAACTTGACAGCTGCTCCAGCTTCTCCCGGTCGTCGCAAGCCATTTCTGACGTCAGAAATGATGGATCGGTCATCCTCCAATCACGGCTCCCCCCCCCGGGGGAATCAGTGTCTGATTCAAAGTCTTGATTGGAGGAAGCCGGATTCATCATTTTAGACCCAGGAGAAGGCTTGTGACGAACGGAGGAAGCTGGGGCTGCTGTCAAGATTCAAAGGTAAGGGTTTTTTTCACAACAGGAGGGAAATGTAAATTTTGATGTTTGAATTAAAGTGCCCCTGCTTTTAATCGAATTTTTAAAAACCGGGCACTTTAGCATCAAAATTTATATTCACTTTAAAATTGCATGCTCTATATGAATCACAAAAGAAAAAAATATGGGTTCAGTGTCCCTTTAAACTCTGGAGTATGGTCTTTTTCTTGTACTAATTTAGTACAATTATTTTTTTTAACCGAGTCTATGTCATTGCGTTGTTCATGTACCCAGTGCTATGGAATTGGCATCACATTGCAATTACAATAATACTGGGAAATATATTTTTAATTTTATTCTTTATGATACACTATATAAGAAGAAAAGAAAGAAAAAAAAGTTTCCACTAGAAATCAGCTAAGGTTTAAAATGCTGTTGTTACCTGCGAGTACCTCTAAATTGTTATTGTTTAAAAAGATAGATAACGCCTTTACTACCCATTCCCCAGCTTTGCACAACCAACATTGTTATATTAATATACTTTTCTTTAAATGTCTAAATTTCTGTCCGTTTCTAAGTCACTAAAGACAGCCTCTTATAGCATGCTTTTTTTTTTTATTATCAGCTTTTAACAAAAAGGGGAGTGCTAGTTTATGCCCGTGGATTGTGGCAGACACTGCACTAATTGGATAAAATGCAAGTCAATAGATAATAAATAAAAAGTCGTGATCAGGGGGCTGTCAGAAAAGGCTTAGATACAAGGTAATCACAGAAGTGTATTAATGTAACAGTGTTGGCTATGCAAAACTGGGTAATAAAGGGATTATCTTTTTAAACAGTAACATTTAAATTGACTGTCCCTTTAAGTTCACATCAGTCATGTATAGGCGAGGTTTAGAGACAGCAAAATAAACATTTACTTATTAAAACAGGATTAATATTTTCAAAGGATGGCTGCTAGTGGACCTTAGGGCAGGGTTCGACAAATCCAGGCTACACTGTTATTTTATCTTTATGCCCAGACACAAATAAGTTTGGTGTCTCTTTGTGACTACTAGTTATTTTTACTACTTACTGTGCACAGTACATTGCAATAATGTTTACTATTAAATATTATTAACATACATACCTTTTATATATAATATTAATTCTTTTCACCTATATAGGGTCTCTACAAAAGCCATTTTATACACATTAAGCTCCTTATAGGCAGCACAGCTGTAATCAATTACCAATCTGCAGGTACTGCAGATATTGTAATTATCCTTGTATTGTCACTTTTAAGGTTGTGGGGATACCTTTCTTTTTACAGCAGGTTTGTGTAACAATCTCAGAGCTGGGGTGTTTTTTCCATTTCACGTATTTAGGAGTGTGCCACGTGTAAAAGTGACATAAAAAAACCAATGATATAAATTAAACGAATATATATATTTATTTTCTCTCAAAAAGCAACATATTTCAAAATGTTAATTTTTAGAATGCATCTCCCATTTATCTTTTTCTGATCAATAATAAATCTAAAGAGATTTATATTTTAAAAAAATAAATAAAAAGGGGGAGGAGTTCCTGGACAGGGAGTCACAAAATTAATAGAATATTGCTGAATACGCACATTTAAAAAATAATAATAATGGGCCTTCTATCTTGCATGAGAATGGTGAAAGACAGCACCTCTCTTTTCCTTTCTGGGGCACAGGAAAGGGTTAGCCAAACCCCAATATGTATTCAAAATTAAGTAGTTTTCCAGCCTCCAGTCAAGTTAAAAAGACCTTTATTAATTTCTTACAGGGTCCATCACATTAACCAACAACGTTTCAAACCTATTTCAGGTTCTTAATCATGATTAAGAACCTGAAATAGGTTTGAAACGTTGTTGGTTAATGTGATGGACCCTGTAAGAAATTAATAAAGGTCTTTTTAACTTGACTGGAGGCTGGAAAACTACTTAACCTTCTATCTTGCACACATCAATCTACCAGATTTCTGGATTTCATTAATATGATGGTTTTAAAAATTGTCCAGGATATTTGTATTTGTCTTGTGGATGTTTGGAGTAAGCATTCCATTGATCACTTTTGCCTTATGCACGTTTAGGCCCCTTACACTTTCACCTGTGTAGTTCAGTGTCGTTGTTCATATACATGAATGAGTATATGTTTGTGTGTTACTGTATGTGTGAGTACATAAAGATTTTTGTTAGCTATATATGAGCATGTCATTTTTATATTATAGCTGCTAGCACATGCAGAAACACATAAAGACACCACACACATGTATCTGCGTATGTATGGGGGTGTATATGTATATATACAAATACCCGGCTCCAAGATACTGGAGTTCTGTACTATTTACATGCACAATTTTCTCACAAACCTGACATACAGCAGCCTCCAATGGTGAAGAATGCCAGTTCAAACCTGCCACGAGTTTTGTTTGCACCGGTGGGCAAAATAAATTCATCTGTATCCTTAATACATAAATAAAAAAATATTGAAGCAGAGTTTTAATTTTTTTTACTTTTCCCCTATAGTTTTATAATTAACAAAATTGCTATAACTTTGATAGGCTGGGCAGTACTAGAGATACAGAAAGACCACAGATCATTAAGCACATTATCTTAGCAAGAACTTTCAGATTGTTTAGCACAGTTTGTGAACTTTAAACTTCTACATTAATGAAAAGGGACAGCTGTTAACTGAAGAAGAAAAAACAATACAGTATACATCAATATTCATTATACTGAAGTACATTATTTTTGATCTTGGGTATTCTGGAATAGAAAAATTAAAGACCAGCAAACTATTGTTTGATGGAGCGAAAAAGAAAAAAAAAACCTCTTTTGGGATATATACAGTACATATAAATTTGTCAAGCATTAAATTATAAAATGTATCAAACTAAGTTTAATGAACAAAAACATTTTTTTACTTTAATTTTTCTGCAAAAAGTTCTCTGCATTGTCCAGTCCAGTTATTTGTAGAGCGCCAACAAATTTGGCAGCGCTATAAACATAGGCGGAATACAAGGAAACATTTATAGGGGTCAAACGGGTAGAGGGCTCTGCCAAGAGTCGCACTGTTGTAGTCAGTTCTAAAGAAGGTGATCTACAAACAGCTGGACTCTTAGGCTTACATGCTAAGCAGGTTCAAGGGGATAGGAATGGAGGAGAGGAACTGGTATAAAGAAATGTTAGTGTATGTTGTATGCATCTCTGAACAGTAGAGTCGGTAGGGAGCGCTTGAAGCTTTCAAAACTAGGGGAGAGTCTTGTGGGGCGAGGCAGAGAGTTCCACAAGATGGCAGCCAGTCTGGAGAAGTCCTGTAAACGGGGGGTGTGAGGAAGTAACAAGAGAGGAGAGTATACTAGGTCATGAGCAGAGAGAAGGGGACAGGAGGGAGAGTATCTGGAGACAAGGTCTGAGATGTAGAGGGAGCAGTGAAGTTGAGGGCTTTGTATGTCAGAGTGAGAATTTTGTGTTTAATCCTGGAGGCAAGAGGAAGCCAGTGAAGGGATTGGCAGAGAGGTGCAGCAGATGAAGAGCGACGTGCAAGGAAGATGAGCCTGGCAGAGGCATTCATTAAAGGGACAGTCAAGTCCAAAAAAACACTTTCATGTTTTAAATAGAGCAATGTAATTTTAAACAACTTCCCAATTTACTTTTATCACCAATTTTGCTTTGTTCTCTTGGTATTCTTAGTTGAAAGCTAAAACTAGGGAGGTTCATATGCTAATCTCTTAGACCTTGAAGACTGCCTCTAATCTGAATGCATTTCGACCACTAGAGGGCATTAGTTCACATGTTTCATATAGATAACATTGAGCTCATGCACGTAAAGTGACCTAGGACTGAGCACTGATTGGCTAAACTGCATGTCTGTCAAAAGAACTGAAATAAGGGGGCAGTCAGCAGAGGCTTAGATACAAGATAATTACAGAGGTAAAAAGTATATTAATATAACTGTTGGTTGTGCAAAACTGAGGAACAGGTACTAAAGGGATTATCTTTCTTTTTAAACAACAAAAATTCTGGTGTTGACTGTCCCTTTAAGGAATTGTAAAGGAGCTAGACGGCAGCTGGAGACCAGAGAGGACAGAGTAGCAGTAATCGAGGTGGGAAAGGATGAGAGTGGATTAAAATCTTAGTTGTGTCTTGTGTAAAGAAATGTCTAATTTTAGAGATATTTTTAAGGTGGAAGCTGCAGGATTTAGCCAAGGGCTGAATGTGAGGAATGAAAAAGATCTGAGTCAAGTGTGACCAAGACATTGGGCATGCAGGGTAGGGGTAATGGAGTTGTAAACAGGGAGATTGGGGTGTGGAGATTTTGGAAGAAGGGGGGAAAATAAGAGGTCAGTTTTGGAGAGATTTAGCTTGAGGTAGTGAGAGGACATCCAGGAAGAGATGTGATACAGCGACATAGGTTAGCAAGGAAGGAGATAGGTCTGGTGCAGAGAAGTAGATTTGGGTGTCGTCAGCATACAAATGATATTGGAACCCATGGGACTTTATTAGGGAACCTAATAATGACATGGAGATTGAGAAGAGGAACAAGGACAGAGCCTTGCGGTACCCCAACAGAAAGTGGTGACGGTCACAAAAGGGTTTGGAGCAAAATAGGGTGGTCAACAGTGTCAAAGGCTGAGGACAGATCAAGAAGAATAAGCAGAGAGAAGTGGCCTTTTGATTTTTCTGTAAGTAGGTCATTGGTAACCTTAACGATTGCTGTCTCTGTGGAGCGATGAAACGAAATCCAGATTGCAGTGGGTCAAGGAGGGAGTTTAATGTAAAGAAATGGGATAGGCGTGCATATAATAGCTTTTCGAGAAGCTTTGAGGCAAGAGGGAGTAGGGAAATAGGGCGGTAGCTGGATGGGGAAGTTTGGATAAAGAGAAGGTTATTTTTTTTAAGACAGGTGTGACCAGTGCCTATTTCAGAGTTAAGGGAAATAAACTGGTGCTGAGGGAGAGGTTGAAAATGTGTGCAAGTATAGGGGTAAGGGTAAAAGAGAGGGAGTAGCTGTGAGGGGATAGGGTCAAGGGGACAGGTAGTGAGGTGAGTGCAGTATAAGTGCAGAAACTTCATCCTCAGTAACAGGGGAGAAAGAGCTAAATTTATGGCTATGTGGTTGATTGCGAGCATTTGAGAGGGTAAAAGAATGGAAGTATGTTGAGAGCTGATTTCGTTTCTGATGGAGTCGATTTTGTTATTGAAGTGGCTGGCAAAGTCCTGAGCTGATAGAGAAGTTGTATTAAGAGTTGGGGGTGGGTGGAGAAGAGTATTGAAAGTGGAGGACAGACGTTTTGGGTTTGAAGAAAGAGTAGAGAAGTAATGTTGCTTATAGAGAGATTAAGGGCAGAATAGTAGGAGTTCAAAATGAACTTGTAATGAAGCCACAAACAGGCAGAATTTCATCCTTAGACCTCACAGGCCACAGCAGGTATTGATCAGGCCATTCCAGCGGCACTGGTGTTGGTCTCCTGGAATACTCTGCAGAATATCTGCTTCAATCAGGAACTCCACTGACTGAACGTGGCTCTTACTAAGGGTAGCCAGGACACTAATAATAGGCTTGCGGTCATCTCAGGGTAGCCGGTGGCGCTCCGCAATTAAGCACTGTATCTGTGCAGCCTGGAAGAAACCAGATGTATATTGATAGGGGTGGTGGGTGAAACGCGTTGGCTGGGCAGAGCTTGTTTGATTTGTTTGTGTGCTGCACAGATACATGTTGGGTCTAAAGATGGAATACTGCCACTTTGTGGGTGATAAGGATATCTCTGGACTGGCTGAATTCTAGTAATTATGCTCTTGTACTCTGATGTCAATTGTATTGTATATTATCGGTTATTTGTGGAACGCCAACAGATTCTGCAGCTCTTAAAATTAAGTATGATGTTCCAGGTAGTATTTATTGGGAACAAAATAGTAGAGGGCCCTCACACTTGGATTTTTATAGTTATGCATATTTTTAACATCCTAGCTTGTTAAGACATTTACTCTCTTGTAGGGATATCTTAGTTTAGCACGGTTAACTCTTTGCCAGGATTAACTTTACACTGACAACTAATACTTAATTTGGGAGGAGTTAACACCTTTAAAGGGATACTAAACCTAATTTTTTTCTTTCATGATTCAGATAGAGCATGAGATTTTAAGCACCTTTCCAATTTACTCCTATTATCAATTTATTTGTTCTCATGCTATCTTGATTTGAAAAAGCAGTACTGTAAGCTTTAAAGCTGGACCATTTTTTGTTCAGCACCTGGGTAGCACTTGCTGATGTGTGGCTAAATGTTTCAAACCAATCAGCAAGCTCTACCAAGGGGCTGAACTAAAAATGGGCCGGCTCCTAACCTTTTATTACTGCTTTTTAAAATCAAGATAACAAGAGAAGAAAAATTGATAATAGGAGTAAATTAGAAAGTTGCTGCTCTATCTGAATCATGAAAGAAAAATGTGGGGTTAGTATCCCTTTAATACATTTTTGTCTGTTGATGGTACTCTTAACCATGCATATAACATTTTAAACAACTTTCCAATCTACTTCTATTATCAAATATGCTTTATTCACTAGGTATTCTGTATTGAAGGAGCAACAATGCACTATTGGGAAATAATTGAACACCTAAATTAGCCAATGACAACAGGCATGTGTGTGTAGCCACCAACCAGCAGCAAATTAGACAATATAAGTACATTGGAAAGTTGTTTAAAAATTGTATTCTCTATCTGAGCCATGAAAAAAAAAAATGGGTTTCATGTCCAACTAATCTTTTCTATTTTACTGTATTGTGCATTTTTTATTTGTATGTGTGTTGCACCCCTGGTTACCCAACCAAGTGGTATTGTTTTTAATACATAGAAATGTTATACCATCCTGTGGTTTAAGCGATCTAGTGCTTTTGAGTCCCTATACATCACCATTTGCAAACACTTTCAGTGAGCAATCATTAGTATCCCATTTATAATGCAGCAGCAGCCTTTTCCCCCTCCAAACTAGACTGCCAGCAAATCAGAAGAGGTCTCACTCACTCAGAGGTATTATTTTCAACAGGAGGGAGTTTGCATGTGCTGGTTGTCTTGGAAACCAGATTTAAATACATAAGCTGGCTCTCTTCCGCACCCCCCATGACAACAAGTATGCTTTGGCTAAAGCAATATAGCCTATGATTGGCTGAATCACAAATTAAAAAAATGCAAAAGGAGGTGCCTGTAAAAACCATGAATAATATAGACCAATCTAATAACCCCTTTTTTCGGAGCACAGTCTTACCTGCACTAAGTACCGTGGGTCAACATTTAAATATGGAGACAGCGGACTCATACCAGTTACTGAAAAGACAAAAGGAAGCAATTAACATACACAATACAAAATATATCAAAGCAGTTCTAAATATACAGATTTCTCAATCTACTCAGACTGCACATTTCTAAAATACCAATTGGCAAGCTATAATGGCAAACCAAGAGAAAGAAAATTATCACAGAAGAACCAAACAACTGACCACATAAATAATTGAGATAGAGGAGAGACAAATGTAACAAGAATGGGAGGAGCGCAGTGTTGAAAAGTCACTACAGTACTATAATTTTTCTCTGTGCAACATCTAAATGTCTGTCCTAAATAGTTAGAGCATGAAAACTTAAGACTAACGACCATTTGATACTATGTTTAAACCACCGCAAACATGTTAAACACATAGTACCACTCTGTACCAACCGAGCACTGCTGTTCCTGAGCATAAACTGCTGCTGATTGGATAAGTGGCAGTTTCCACTCAGGACGCACAGATCAGTAATGAAATGTGTTTAACCCCTTCAGGACCTTATGACGTTCTATGCCGTCGTAACCGCACTGGGCTTTAAAGCCCTTAGGACGGCATAGAACGTCAGCGCCATTTGGCTGTACTGAAGCCAAAGGTGCTTCCTGAATGGGATTGTGGGCTGGAGGGCATGACTGACGTTAGGCACTCCCACCTGGCACAATTCCATCATTGAAATCATGCAATCGTAAAAATTTCAGTTTTTTACATCGTAACTTTGTTTCGATGTAGACAAATAAGTCTGGACAGGAAGGGGTTAACCCCATTGCGCTAGTATTTAATTTACATGCTCTACCGAGTATTAAGTCTTTAGTATACACATCACTGTATACAACACTGTTACTTTACTTTATTTGAAGATGATCTAAGGGTCAGATTGATCAATCTGCGAGCAGTCAAGATTCACATGTTGTAAGCCTGTGCAAATTTGATCGCATAGTGTGGCTCATTTAGGGTTGCCACCTCAGCCATGTTTTCCTGGACACTTACGAGTTATACATGCTGCATGGTGTGCAGGTAGGAACATGAATTTGAACCCTGGACAGCACACAAATAGTTACACTTAACAGCACTATTCACAAATCTCTCTGCACACCCTTCAGCACGTATAACTCATAAGTGTCCAGGAAAACATGGCAGTGGTGACAACCCTAGGCACATTTGTTCCCAATATATAACACTGCACTGGCGAACACTTGTGCAATGCAGCCTAGAGAGTTTATGAAGTAGTGGTTTAAACTGCTGCTTCATAAATATCAGTCGCAAGCTCAAATGAGTGAGCCTGCAGCCAATGGGGGGGGGGGGGGGGGGGTTTGCCTCATGATAAATCTTGCCCTAAATGTGAATCTCTCTTTCATTGGAAGCACTCATTTAAAAAAAAAAAAAAAAAGCATACTAAACTGATCTACCCTCAAGAGGTAAGACTGAAAATATTACCACAATATGACCCAATGGCCATATCTGCATATCCATGGGATATTGCATAGCTCTCTGCACAACAGAGCTGAAAACTGTAATTTATTAAAAACATCACTTCGAGCATGTGTATCTGTTTAAAAATGTGCAGTTCTGAGTACTATATACAGTTACAGGGATATGAAACCCAGATTTTTTTTTCTTTCATTATTCAGATAGAGCATGCAATTTTAAGTAACTAAAATGTTCTTCATTCTCTTGGTATCTTTATTTGAAAAGCATGAATGCAAGCTTAGGAGTCGGGCCATTTTTTAGTTCAGCATCTGGGTAGTGCTTGTTGATTGGTAGGTAAATGTAGCCACCAATCAGCAAGCACTACCAATCAGCAAGCGCTACCCAGGGTGCTGAACTAAAAAACCATGAAAGAAAAAATCTTGGTTTCATATCCTTTTAAGTTAACTAGCTATTCATATATATACTTTCAAAAAACCAATCACAATCTGATTTCTTTTGGAGAGCTTTTTATTAATTTATTAGCACAAGCGTGCGTACAATGTGCTGTGGCTCCAAGCATGTTTCATAATTTATGTCCATACAAAAATAAAAAGTTAATCCTGTTACACTGGTGGTGAGGTGATATAAAGGGATGGTTAGACCAAAATACTTGCTCCCGTAATTTAACATGTGGCAAGTAAGTTCACAAACAAAACTTGATTGAATCCTAAAATGTGTTGCTAGCTAATTAATTTTTCAATGTTCAACTTAATTTGATACAAGTGTAAAGTCCCGGGCACGTTTTCCCGTTAACTAGGCCCAAAACTAGCTTCCCCGTTGACTAGGCCAAAACTAGTTTCCCCAGATACTTACGCGGCACCCCGGCCAAGTCTGAGTGCGAATAACCCGCAGATCCACCTCCAAAAAAGCTTCCAAGTCCTCCCCTGCCCGCGGAGGACCCTGGGTGGTTGTTCGTGTCCATGTCCTAGAGAAGCGTCTCAAGAACTACTTCACCCTCGTGTCCACAACCCCGCTCCGTAACCTCTGCTGGGACAAAAAGAGAGGCTACTTCCTGCTGTGAGTAGCAGGTCAGAGTTTCCGTTTTGCGACAGACAAGGCTTCTTCCATGACAAAAGCGGGCAACGCAATACGCATGCGCAAAAGTCAGCATGCATTTAAGATAGCGCAGAGAATAGATGTAGAGAAAAACCGACTACGCATGCGCAGAAGACTATTTCTTTGTAGAACGCATGCGTAAAGTATTTAGCAATTGTAGGTTTTGTTAGCGCATACGCAGGGTATATCCTTCAACTTTACGGACTGTCTTTAAGCTTGGCGCATGCGTTTTACTTTAAGTTGTTTTTGTTTTTTTTAGCTATTAGGGAGTGTGTTTGTGGGGCTGAGCGGCCAGTTCAACATGACGAAGCACTGCGAGTGCGAGAAGCGATGAACACGGAGCCCGGGTGCGAAGAAGAGGAGCCGAGTAGCAAGAGGAGTAGAATCGAGGATTTACCGGAGACCGAGGCATACTGCACCTCCCGGGGGAGCCGGGGCCCCAACAATAGCACCGTGGGGAACAAAGGTGAGATGCAGAAACTGGTGCCGTACACTGGTTACTGACATGTATACTGACAAACTGACATGTACAATGACATACATACTGACATGAATACTGACATACTGACATGTACAATGACATACATACTGACATGAATACTGACATACATACTGATATGTACAAAAATTACATACTGACATGTATACTGACATACATACCGACATGTATACTGACAAACTGACATGTATAATGACATACATACTGACATGAATACTGACAAACTGACATGTACAATGACATACATACTGACATGAATACTGACATACATACTGATATGTACAAAAATTACATACTGACATGTATACTGACATACATACCGACATGTATACTGACAAACTGACATGTATAATGACATACATACTGACATGAATACTGACAAACTGACATGTACAATGACATACATACTGACATACTGATATGTACAAAAAATACATACTGACATGTATACTGACATACTGACATGTATACTGACATACATACTGACATGAATACTGACAAACTGACATGTACAATGACATACATACTGACATACTGATATGTACAAAAAATACATACTGACATGTATACTGACATGTAAACTGACATACATACTGACATGAATACTGACAAACTGACATGTACAATGACATACATACTGACATGTATACTGATATGTATAATGACATACATACTGACATGAATACTGACAAACTGACATGTACAATGACATACATACTGACATACTGACATGTATACTGACAAACTGACATGTACAATGACATACATACTGACATGAATACTGACATACTGATATGTACAAAAAAATACATACTGACATGAATACTGACATACTGATATGTATAATGACATACATACTGACATGTATACTGACAAACTGACATGTACAATGACATACATACTGACATGTATACTGACAAACTGACATGTACAATGACATACATACTGACATGTATACTGACAAACTGACATGTACAATGGCATACATACTGACATACTGATATGTACAAAAAATACATACTGACATGTATACTGATATGTATAATGACATACATACTGACATACTGATATGCACAAAAAATACATACTGACATGTATAATGACATACATATTGACATGTACAATGACATACATACTGACAAACTGACATGTACAATGACATACATACTGACATACTGACATGTATAATGACATACATACTGACATGTATACTGACAAACTGACATGTACAATGACATACATACTGACATGTATACTGACATACGTACTGACATGTATACTGACAAACTGACATGCACAATGACATACATACTGACATACTGATATGTACAAAAAATACATAATGACATGTATACTGATATGTACAATGACATACATACTGACATGTACACTGTCTGACACACTGACATACTGATAGTGACATGCATATTACTGTATATGTACAATAAAATACATACTGTCATGTATACTGACACACTGACATGTATACTGACATACACACACTAGCATGTGTGCTTACACTCTGACAGACACAGTGACCTGTATACTGCCACACTGTTATGTATACTGCCACAGTGACATACACACTGTTGTGTATACTGCCACAGTGACATACACACTGACCTGTATACTGCCACACTGACATACACACTGACCTGTATACTGCCACACTGACATACACACTGACCTGTATACTGACTCACTGACATACACACTGACCTGTATACTGACTCACTGACATACACACTGACCTGTATACTGACATACACACTGACCTGTATACTGACACACTGACATACACACTGACCTGTGTACTGACACACTGACATACACACTGACCTGTGTACTGACACACTGACATACACACTGACCTGTGTACTGACACACTGACATACACACTGACCTGTGTACTGACACACTGACATACGTACTGACACACTGACATACACACTGACCTGTGTACTGACACACTGACATACACACTGACCTGTGTACTGACACACTGACATACACACTGACCTGTGTACTGACACACTGACATACACACTGACCTGTGTACTGACACACTGACATACACACTGACCTGTGTACTGACACACTGACATACACACTGACCTGTGTACTGACACACTGACATACACACTGACCTGTGTACTGACACACTGACATACACACTGACCTGTGTACTGACACACTGACATACACACTGACCTGTGTACTGACACACTGACATACACACTGACCTGTGTACTGACACACTGACATACACACTGACCTGTGTACTGACACACTGACATACACACTGACCTGTGTACTGACACACTGACACACTGCCATGTGTACTGACACACTGACCTGTGTACTGACACTGGCATACACACTGACACACTGCCATGTACAAAGATATACACACTGACATGTACACTGGCACACTCGCAGACATTTATACTTGCACACACATACTGATGTGTACACTGGCTCACACACTGACATGTATACACTGGAATACACACACACACTCACTCACAGACGTGTATACTGGCACGCACACACACTCACTCACAGACGTGTATACTGGCACGCACACACACTCACTCACAGACGTGTATACTGGCACGCACACACACTGACGTCTATACTGGCACATTTCCTTTGTGTTTCATGCACTGCTTCTCAAGGTACCAGGGTGTGCTACTAATTGTTGGGTGTCTGTAGTCATCATTTGAAACCAGTAAAGGGAAGATATTTGTAGACACTTCTCTGTAATCCTAAAATAGCTCATATTGTTTTGAGGTTATAGTTGTGATTGTATCTATGTTTTATTAAACTGGTGCTTTAAGTACTACTCTTAGTATTCAAACATGCTCCTGTGTGTTCTCTTACACAGTGATTTCTTACTGTGATACCCAGAAAAACATACAGGGCTGGAAACGTTTACTAATCGTGGACTAGTAAAATATTGAAGTTGGCTTTTTTTATAGTTGGCAACACTGAGTGAAGCAGTAATTTTTTTTGGCTTAGTGTACTGCATGATTTGGCAAACCCAAAGAGCCAAAAACCTCATTGATTTCTACTTCTTGCAACTTTTTGCTTTATTCTAAATATATCCATATATTCTCTGGTTCCTGAAATGATTTGTGTAACCCCCTCAATAGTTTTCCAGATTTTTAAAATGTTTTCTTTTTAAAGAGGAATAGAACAAACAAACTGCAATATAACTTCAGTATTTATTTTGCCAATATATTTGTTAACCAACTATGCACACAGACTGGCATATAAACATATTGACTCATGCACAGGGACGCTAAAACAAAGTTTTACACACAGGAGAATTTTATCATTCTGCATTTGCAGTTGCTGGGATTTTGCAATGCAGGCAGACATGTATACTGACACGCACACATGCAGGCTTGCATGCGCAAACCAGCAGCCACAAATTTAAGAAGCAGCTCCTGTTTCTTATAGTCTCCGCCACCTCAGAAGTGGTATGATTATTTGCGAGAGCAGGGGCGGGATTGCACAAGAGAGCTCTTGTGCAATTCTAAAGTGTCATTGAGGGTATTCCCCACCTCTATTTAGTCATGGGTGTCGCCATTTTGAAATCTAGCTTTCACTGCACATGTGCAGTAACACTTTCGAATACCTGCAGTGATGTCTAGGTTCCAAAATTTCAGCACCCATAATTAAATATATTTAGTGTTTAATGTGACATTTAATATAAATGGAAATTGGCAATCAAGCATCCTCTTTCAGCTTTTACTAATTTTCCTCTTATTGATACTACTTATGACACACACATGGAGCCTCTGCTATTCCAATCTTTTACATTTTTTTTTTTCCTTCATGGATCTCTCTTCTTCTGTCACATTCTGTTTTACAACCTTTTTGTGTTTATGGTACTGTACTAGGATATTGCCTTCACATTTCCCCACGTAAATGGTTTACTTCTGTATCTTTCTGTCTGTATCAGTCTCAATTAAGTACTTGTTTTTATTAGAAAAGGTTGTGCCCATTTCCATGTGACTAAGTGAACTTTCTACTCTTCTGGTGACAACTCCCTTATAGTTAGAAGAAACAATTATTTCTGGCTCCATATAATACGACAGCAGAAAATATTTTTCCATCTACTCTATCCCTTTTGTACATGTGTAATATGTCAGGTGATAGCTCTTCTCAGTACATTCTACAATTTTTTTTTCTTGTATTGTAGACATATTTGTTTTGTCTTTAGGTGTTTACTGAGTAATGGAAAAAACTGAGGGGCAGTTGCTTTTGTTAGAAGCTGAAGTCTGATGTGTTTTTTCTTTTGATGTTTCACCTTCCTCTGTTTTTCTCTCAGTTTTTAAACAGTGGAACCTACACCATTGGTTTGGACAAAAAAGGCAAAGATCTGACGAATTTAACAGGTAACATTTTACATTTTATTTATTTTTCCATCAGATTAGAAGATAATGACTTATAAGCACTATTTAGTGAATTTTCATGTATATTAAACGTAACATTTGTATTATTACTAATCTCGTTTATATTTAGTATACCTGTTGCATTTTTGATATATATGAAGGCACTCGCCGGATTTGACAAAGGGAATTATTTTATGGTAAAGGAATAAAATAATTCCCTTTGTCAAATCCGGCGAGTAACTTCCTCTGTGTTTGAATATTTTGGATTTCTTTGGTAACCGTGAGTACTAGGCTATATTGCAGAGATATATACACACACACACACACTGTATGTGTATATGTATATATATGTATATGTATATATATATATATATATATATATATATATATATATATATATATATATATATATATATATATATATATATAATATATATCTCAAAATAACAAGAGTATTGCATTGAGCAATGATACTTTTTTTATTGGACTAACTATACATTTATAAGTTGACAAGCGGTTCGGAAGAGTTCCTTCCTTTATCAAGTCTAAAGCAATACTGACCAATTCAATGGAATTTACAGATTGTATCTCAAAACACAGAATAGCTAAGAAGACAGTGCAGGGAGAGGAGGAGGTGTCGTAAAAATCGTGAGGGGGCTTAGGTAACAGACAGACAGGGGAAATATATAGCTTTACATAGAGCATATACTGACATAAAGTTATATATCAACATTGAATCAATATCTATAAAGATGTGAAATTGTATATACAGGGGGAATACAAAAGTTAAAAAAAGACAAGAGTGGACATAGGCTTACCTGTGTACCTATGTATAAAGAATGTGGAATATACAATGTAATTGACTAAATGAAAGTACATTACAAAAAAATTTGATAATGTGTTAGGAATCCAGAGTCCACATTTAGTCCAGAATTAAACAGGTTGAAGTGCATTATCATTTTCATTTCAAAGGTTTTTCTTTCCATGGTGTTTTTGAAGTTGCCTCTGAGAATTTTGATTTTGAGGTTTTGGATGGAGTGGTCAGGTTGGGTGAAATGGTGACCAACAGGGGTGCAGTATTTTGTTTCACAGTGGTTTTTGATTGAGTGTCTGTGTAAGTTCATTCGAAGGTGCAGTTTTTGGCTTGTTTCTCCAATATAGCATCCCATTTCACATGCAGTGCAATGTGTCATGTATAACACATTTGCAGATATACATGAATATGCCCCTTTAATGTTATAAGATTTATTATTGTGATTTGCTGTGCTGCTTTCACAAGCGTGTTGACACAGTTTGCAGAGTGCTTTATAGCAGCACTTGGTTCCATTCTGAGTGTTCTTTTTCTCAAGGAGTAGCTTCCTATGTACCAGTTTCTGCTTTAGGTTAGGTGGCTGTCGTATGCCAGGATTGGGGGGTTTGGAAAGATTTTTTTGAGTGTGGGATCCTCTAAGAGTAGTGGCTGTAAGTCTTTTATGATTTTTCGTATCCCTTCCACAGCAGGGTTGTATTTGACTACTAGTGGGATACGTGATATGTTTTTCTTCTCCCTGTATTGTAGTAAGTGTTCACGTGGAGTATTGAGGGCAGAGTTAATTTCTTTATTTATAATCCTTGTTTTGTAACCTTTTTCTCTGAATGATTGGGGCAGTGTGATGAGGTGTTTGTCACGGTCCTTGGTATCTGAGCAAATTCTGTGGTATCTTGTAGCCTTACTGTAGATTATAGATTTTTTAATGTGATTGGGGTGGGAGCTGGAGCTGTGGAGGTAGCTGCATCTATCTGTTAGTTTCCTGTATACAGATGTGTGCAGTTTTCCATTTGTGATGGATATTGTTGTATCCAGGAAGCTTACACAGTCTCTAGAAAAGTTCACTTTAAGCTTGATTGATGCATGAAATAGATGAAATGATTTATGAAAATGTTCAAGGTTTGTCCATATGATGAAAATATCATCGATGTAGCAAAAGTATTTGAAGGGTTTGTGAGGGTACTCCACGTGAACACTTACTACAATACAGGGAGAAGAAAAACATATCACGTATCCCACTAGTAGTCAAATACAACCCTGCTGTGGAAGGGATACGAAAAATCATAAAAGACTTACAGCCACTACTCTTAGAGGATCCCACACTCAAAAAAATCTTTCCAAAACCCCCAATCCTGGCATACAGACAGCCACCTAACCTAAAGCAGAAACTGGTACATAGGAAGCTACCCCTTGAGAAAAAGAACACTCAGAATGGAACCAAGTGCTGCTATAAAGCACTCTGCAAACTGTGTCAACACGTTTGTGAAAGCAGCACAGCAAATCACAATAATAAATCTTATAACATTAAAGGGGCATATTCATGTATATCTGCAAATGTGTTATACATGACACATTGCACTGCATGTGAAATGGGATGCTATATTGGAGAAACAAGCCAAAAACTGCACCTTCGAATGAACTTACACAGACACTCAATCAAAAACCACTTTGAAACAAAATACTGCACCCCTGTTGGTCACCATTTCACCCAACCTGACCACTCCATCCAAAACCTCAAAATCAAAATTCTCAGAGGCAACTTCAAAAACACCATGGAAAGAAAAACCTTTGAAATGAAAATGATAATGCACTTCAACCTGTTTAATTCTGGACTAAATGTGGACTCTGGATTCCTAACACATTATCAAAAATTTTTGTAATGTACTTTCATTTAGTCAATTACATTGTATATTCCACATTCTTTATACATAGGTACACAGGTAAGCCTATGTCCACACTTTTGTCTTTTTTTAACTTTTGTATTCCCCTGTATATACAATTTGACATCTTTATAGATATTGATTCAATGTTGATATATAACTTTATGTCAGTATATGCTCTATGTATAGCTATATATTTCCTCTGTCTGTTCTCCTACACTGGACACTGTCTGCCTGTTACCTAAGCCCCCTCATGATTTTTACGACACCTCCTCCTCTCCCTGCACTGTCTTCTTAGCTCTTCTGTGTTTTAAGATACAATCTGTAAATTCCATTGAATTGGTCAGTATTGCTTCAGACTTGATAAAGGAAGGAACTCTTCCGAAAGCTTGTCAACTTATAAATGTATAGTTAGTCCAATAATAAAAAAAGTATCATTGCTCAATGCAATACTCTTGTTATTTTGATATCTAAATCTCTGGACTAACATGGCTACTCCAATATATATATAATACATACATACGCCAGCACTCACGGTTACCGGACAAAAGTACAGGTAGTGGAGAAAAGGATAGGATGCACTCGCCAGCATTTTCAAATCGTTACCTTTTATTACTTTTAACGTTTCGGGGTTATACCCCCTTCGTCAGACATTAACAAAAATACAGCCAAGCTCTCTCCTTTGTGTTTTGCGATTTTATTTAATCATGGAATAAAGACTTTCTCACTGTTGCTCTGTAGCAGCATTTTTTGTTTCCTTTGTATTGTGCGGTCAGTCCACCGCTGTTTTTGCCGGCTCCACACAGCCCCTGTCTAGCTTTTGACCCGTCTTTGTGTGTTCTCCCTGCCTGGAGCTTTCTTGGAGCGGTATTTTCTCCCTTACCTTTATTACTTGTAATATTGTAATTTTGTTAACGATTTGAAAATCCTGGCGAGTGCATCTATATTACTGTATATAGCATTACAGAACAGAAAGCATGTGCATTTGATTGCAAGAAAGTGCTTTTGAAATATGATTTTAGAACACAATAGGTACATGATTACCTACCAGAAAGGTCATCCTTAGTGTACAGTTATTTTTTACAGAGCAGCATCTGTGGGTGTGCAGCTATCGGGAGACTTTACCCTATAGTGAGATAGCCGAGCACGCTATTCTCTTACAAAAGGCGCTTTATGCTCCATATATTAAAGATACAGTAAAGTGAAAATGTTTTTTGTGTGATTCAGATAGCACATCTAATTGTAAACACCTTTTCTAATCTACTTCTGTTATCTAATTTGCTTCTTTCTTTTGGATTTATTTGTTGAAGAGTAAACCTAGGCCGGCTTAGGAGCAGCAATGCACTAGCGGGAGCAAGCTGCTGTTTGGTGGCTGCTTATATATGCCTCTTGTTATTGGCTCATTTGATGTGTTCAGCTAGCTCCCAGTAGTGCAAGAGAATGAAGCACATTTGTTAACAAGTAGCAGTGCTCTCCCCAGGACCTTTTTAGCGGTGCAGCACTCGGCTCATTTTACTGATCACCCAGCTAAAATTTTAGCCAATATTAAGCTAAAATGAGATAATAATTAAAAATGTTCATACATACATTTCTAATAAATTATGCAATTAACTTGTGCTTTGGTTAGCTGAAGATGATGCAATATTAGAAATGATTACACTTTCCCCACCCGGCTACTTCATAATGTGACCTTTCTTGGTTTTCGTATTTCATTTCTGCTTTCTTGTGCCTGTTTTGAACCAATCCAATCCTCCCAAGTAGTGAGAAGGTGAAGCTGTATAAGATGAGAGAATTTCATTAGGTTAACATCTGTTTTATATCTACTTGGTAGGATTCAGATTTTTCATTACAAATATTTAATGAATTTTAATTGTTACTAAAACAACAATGTTCTCCCCAGGATCTTTTTAAAGGGACGTGAGACCATCATTTTTCTTTCATGACTCTGATAGAGGACACAATTTTAAACAACTTTCCAATTTTCTTATATTATCTAATTTGCTTCATTCTCTTGGTATCCTTTGTTGAAGGAGCAGCACTGCTCTACCAGGAGCTAGCTGAACACATCTGGTGAGCCAATGACAATAGCCATGTATGTGCAGCCACAAATCAGCAGTTAGCTGATGCATTGCTGCTCCTGAACCTACCTAGGTATATGTTTTAACAAACGATACCAAGAGAACAAAGCAAATTTGATAATAGAAATAAAATGGAAAGATGTTTAAAACTGTGTGTTCTATTGGAATTCTGAAAGAAAAATGTGGGTTGTCATGTCCCTTTAATTGGCTAAAATGTTAGCCAATATTAACCTAAAATTAGCTAATCGTAAGATTTGTCAATGTTTATTGTACAGATTGTCATTAAATTATGCAATTAATCTGTGCTTTGGATAGCAATTGTTTTTCTAATATTACAAAGTGTTACACTGCACCCACCGGCTACTTTATAATGCCACTTGGCTGGCAACATTTTCTGTGAGGAACACTGAGCGTATTTATTGCCCCTTGTGCTGAATTCAAAATAATTATATTTACTGTATTGCTTGTAGTAATTTTGTGTGCATTTATCAGTTTGTCATTTTGTTATATGTATCTGTCAGTCTATTAAAGGGACACTAAACCCCTTTTTTATTCAGATAGAGCAGGCAATTTTAAGCAACTTTCTAATTTACTCCTATTATCAATTTTTCTTCGTTCTCTTGCTATCTTTATTGAAAAAGCAGGAATGTAAAGCTTAAGAGCCGGCCCATTTGTGGTTGAGAACCTGGGTTATACTTGAAGCTTATTGGTTTGCTAACTGTAGCCACCAATAAGCAAGCGCTATCCAGGGTGCTGAACCTAAAATGGGTTGACTCCTAAGCTTTAAATCCCTGCTTTTTAAATAAAGATAGCAAGAGAACGAAGAAAAAATTATAGTTGGAGTAAATGAGAAAGTTGCTTAAAATTGCCTGCTGTATGTTGGTGTACAATTGATGCTACATTATTAATAGTAATACGCTGATGGGATCATACCCACATCTGAACTGGATTACAGGAACATGCCTCCACTCATATTGAAAATAAAATACTTGTATTCAACAATGAAATATGAGGTTATGGTCTTAGCTAAACAACCACTGTGAAGAATGTTGCATGGTTAGGTAAATTTAAGCATACTTAAATATGATGGTGGCACCTCAGTCTCTTTTTGGGAGGTTGGCACATCTTTCAGGGCCTTTTTTACAGCTAAAAGAGACAAAATAAATAATGAATCTTTGTTGCTATAATTAAAAATTAAAGGGACACTGAACCCAAATTTTTTTTCTTTCATGATTCAGAAAGAGCATGCAGTTTTCAGCAACTTTCTAATTTACTTCTATTATCAATTGTTCTTCATTCTCTTGGTATCTTTATTTGAAAAAGCAGGAATGTAAGCTTACGGGCCGGCCCATTTTTGTTCAACACCCTGGATAGTTCTTATTGACTGGCTGCATTTAGCCAACAATTAGCCAGCGCTACCCAGATGCTGAACCAAAGATGGGCCAACTATTAAGCTTTACATTCCTGCTTTTTCAAATAAAGATGCCAACAGAACGAAGAAAAAATGATTATAGAAGTAAATTAGAAAGTTGATTAAAATTGCTGCTCTATCTGAATCATGAAAGGAAAAAATGTGGGTTCAGTGTCCCTTGAATGGGGAGATTAAATATGGAGTTGAATGACCCTGTTTATCAGTGAAAATAAAAAAGCTATCTCTGTCTAAATGCTAAGGAACCCTAACTGCTTTGTAAGTAACCAGGACCTTTAGTAGACCATAAGGGCTCTAGTTAGTGTGCCCAGTCATGATTCTCAGAAGTAAAAATGAAAGAGATTGGATAGATTTCTTTTAAACACTTTAGTAGGATCTACAGATAGTAAAATCCAATTCACAAGATTAGGCTGCATCGGAAGCCATGTAGATGGGAACAGGTAACGTACACTCTCCGACACTGCTATTTACTCAGGTGCAGCTCTACATCATTATTTTTATATTGTGCACACATTTATGTGGATATCCGTAGTGTTGACTAATCCTTTAACAGGTCCATCTTCTGCCACCAGCAGAACTCATTTTGTTCCTTTACTCAGGACGGAAGTCATTTTGCTTGTTTAATTAGAACTGCATTTATTTCCTATAGGCTGAATGCCAGTTTGCATCTATCTGTCCCCTTATTTTCTGTCTGTGAGAGAATGTCCCCCATAACAAATGTAAAGTTAAAAGCTGTTTGAGTTTACATTTTTATAATTTGTAACTAGCACTGCTGTATAGTTTGCAAACTATTTACGTATGCTCATTGGCTGATAGGCACTTGCGGTGATTGCTCATTGGCTGATAGGCACTTGCCGTGACTGCTCATTGGTTGTTAGGAATTTCCGGCAACAGATCCTTTTGTAGGAACAACCAATAAGTAAATGTGCATTAGTACATTATTAGATTGTGCCAAATGACACCATTATATTGGTTTAAATTTAAACAGATTTTACTTCTGAATTCTCAAAATGTTAACATGTTTAAATGCTACTCGTTTTATAGGGATATAGATTACAATGTCCCTTTAATGTTTTTAGACAACACTGATTTGAGGAGGAGAGAGAACTCCAAACTGGCAAGTGTTGCCGAGAATGTTGTTCTGGCATTGTCTAAGTGTGACCTTTTACAACCTGTTACTCTTATCCCCTATTTCCCCCATCATATCATCACTACTTTTTCTTAATATTGTGAATAGGCAGGGGGAGCACAAATCTATAGTGAAAATAACACATAAATACAATAATATTAAACCATTTAAAAAAAAAAAAAGTTAAATCAAAGTAAACCTATAAATAAACGCAGTGTTAAAAACTGCAAACAACTTTGTTTTCTTGCAAAATGAGCACTTAGAAATTCTCAGTGTAGCCACTGCCTTTAGTGAGATAAGGGAGATGACTGTCATTACAGAACTTAAGTTCTACTGTTACATGATTTTGGCAGCAAAAGTCCTCTACTGAGCATGAGCAAGAATCTGATTGGAGCTATTGTAGGTGTTTCCTATCAACCACTTCAAAGATTAAGCTACTCTTTTTGCCTTCATGTAAAGACCACAGCCTTCTTGTGGGATTGTGACCGGAAGTAATGGACCTCGCTCAAATAAAGTTAAAATACATAAATGGTAAAATAGTGATTAATACATATTTCAATCATTTCTATTAAGTATAACCCATTGCTTGTGACTTTTTATTACAACAATGAAACAGACTGTGTTCTATCCCTTTCATATAATATAGTAAAGGATATATAACCACACCATGTACCTGTAAGTTCTTCCAAAAATACATTTTTTTTAGGTAATTTCAGACAGTGACCTGTTAAAAAATAAAATAAGCAACACAAAAATACAGTAAAGAAAGTGAAAGTGAAAACAGTGAGTGCCAAGTTCTTAGTCACGTAAGTTTGAGCTATAATAAGATTTATTAGTAGCACTTGCCTGAATTTCAGCTGTTGTGCCTGATATTCCGGTTTTATGCTTAGCTTCCCAAACCTCAGAAGGCAAAGTGCATGTCAGTATTGGCAACCTTATTTGTAGCAAGGCTTGTATTCATATCAATTACTTACAAGATGTGAAAACTGTTTAAAAAAAAATAACCACTGACGTGTAACATAATTCCGGGCTATACTATTGTGCCAAAAATGAGTTGTTCAGATTTTAGGTGTTTGAGGATGGTGCCAGATTTGCACTATATGCTATGACATGCTTGGCCAGGTCCTGCCAATTACTGGGTAAACAGTAGGTCTGATCAACTTTAGCACTCCAGATGTTTCAGAAATGCATTACCCATAATGCTCGACTGGGCTTCAGCGTGCCTTAGCTTCATGGGAAATGTAGTTCTGAAACATCTGGAGTGCCAAGATTTGCCGTCCCTGCACTAGGGTATATGTGAATAGGATTATATTTTTGGAAGAACTTACTATACTGGTTTGCTTTTGGAAAAATTAGTTCAGACAGCAGTATATAAAAAAAAATCCAGTTTACTTGTATTGTATTCTTTGTTGAAGAGCATACATTGGTAGGTAGTGTGCACATGGCAGGAAACAATTGCCACCTAGTCCTCTTGTAAATGTATAACATTTTTAAAATGTATTCTTGCAAAAATGCTGCCATATAGTGCTCCAGACACATTCACTCTCCTGAGTCTACCTACCTGTTCTCAAAGGATATCAAGAGAATGAAGTACATTTGACAATGGAAATAAATTTAATTTTTGTTTATTTTTTTAAATTTATTTTACACTCTATCTGAAACAGGAAATATATCTATATTTGTCCCTTTTAAGTTAGCAGACAACTGCTTTTATATCTTCACATAATATTTCTATTATAATATTTAGGAATATAGGCATTTCATATCCTGCTATTAATATTACTTTTTCATGAGAAACTCAAGCTGTGACATTTTATAATATTCAAAGCTCTGCCATTATTTTTCATCAGCCCAGAAGCTTTTTTTTAAAAATTTTTTATTTTTTTGAAGAAAAGAATGAAAGTGCCCCTTGTGTTAGTGAGAATCAGTCTTTAAGAAGCTTCCTATTGTTGTTTTTACCTTGGTTGGTGATGTCTTATCTTATCTTAAGGCAAAGTGGTGAAAGGAGAGAGAGGCTCCCACGGCTACAATTTGGTCTAAGCAATTGCCGCCTTATATTTTATCTAATTTGTATGTTTTGGTTTTTTCCTGACATTTTGTTTTATGGGTCTGTGCTAGAAGGCTTGGTTTTCTCAGAGGTATTGGGGAGAACAACCATTCTTCCTCAAGGTTGATAATTTTGGTGCCAAATGTTCCTTTTATAAAAGTCTAATGGTCTTGCTTTGCAAGACAAGTCTGAGGGTCAGTTTGACCAGGTTCTTCAAGCTGGGTCATGCCTTTTTGGCTTAGCATGGGCTTCCTTTGGTTTTTGGTCAGTTGGTCCTGAATGTGTCATTCAAATCGGTATTTTCTGGAGTTTATAAAGAGTCTGGCTCACAAAATATTTATTTAGTCCCCAACTCTTACTGAGCGTTTGAAGTATGTTGAAATAGAAAGTTGCACAACTAAGCTATTCACTCAAAATGCCATTATTTAAATTTGAGAAATAGGAAAAAGTGTTTTGTTTTTTTAATTACATCTGGTTTAAGTCTCCAATACTTCAGATGGAAAGTTTCTTGCCATGCAACTCATAGATCTAAATGAGTTTGTCAATGTCAGATGATTCAAGATGTGGTCAATGTATAACTGCAGAGGCTAAGCTGAATCACCTCATGTTTAAATAGGCATGTCCCTCTTGCAGATTCAACTTTTCACGGACCTGAAATATTCAGGGGAAAATCAGTATCTCAAGGTAACTTAACTTTCTTTAGGGGATCAGCTCATCTTCCTTGCTCAGCTCTGGCCCCACTTCTAGGAAATCTGAAGAAGGTTGTAGGGATTTCATATATTCTATCACTTTTAATTTCATTTTAAACCTGGTCTAGTATTTATGTAAAGGCAGAAACACATCACTTGTATTCCAAAGGTGGTTGATCATCTGAGAAATACCTAATTTTCACTTAAGAAAAATTCCAGCTAGTTTGGAAACAAAACTTTCAGACTTCACAATTCTCAATATTTCTTCCATAAGACAATGTGTTCTAGGTAATGAAGGAAATCAGCAGGTCTTTGTTGAGCAGGTCTGATCTCAGTCTTCTGTGAAAAGTTCTCTCTTGTAACATTAATGAAGGGGGCATGTTGTTATTGCTAATTGACTTTATTTAGATAGAAGTGCAGTTATGTGGCATGGGTATCAATTTTCATTTAAGGTCTCATTTAGGGTTTGTGAAGTCTCAAAGAATACTCTGTTCAAAAAATTGTTCTTTGGATACAAGCAATTCATTATACATTATGGTAATTCATGCTGATTCTGGACAGTACTCTTGTTAACTTGATGATTAGCATTGTTATCCATGTCTTATGTCAGAAAGCAAAATCAAGTCCTCAACTATTAAAAAAAAATAAAAAAAAATACTGTAACCTGTGAAGAAGAGAGGGTATCTAATAGGCCTAAAAGCATTTAATCTTCCAGACTGTTAAAGGGGCATGAAAGACAAATTTTTTTCTTTCGTGATTTAGAAAGAGCATGTCATTTTAAACAACTTTCTAATTTACTTCTATTATCAAATTAGATAATAGAAGTAAATTGGAAAGTTGTTTAAAATTGCATGCCCTATCTGAATTATGAAAGTTTAATTTTGACTAGACTGTCCCTTTAAAAACAGCAGTCAGGTTATCTTATTTAACCCTTTAAGGACACAGCTTTCAGTTTGTTCAATTGTTTTATGACGGAAAATTTCCGTCATATGTCCTTAAGAGGTTAAAGGGACATTATACACTCATTTTTTCTTAGCATAAATGTTTTGTAGATGATCTATTTATGTAGCCCATAAAGTTGTTTTTTTTTAAATTAAATGTATAGTTTTGCTTATTTTTAAATAACATTGCTCTGATTTTCAGACTCCTAACCAAGCCCCAAAGTTTTATGTGAATACCGTCAGCTACCTTCTCCAGCTTGCTCCTGTTTGTGTAAAGGGTCTTTTCATATGCAAAAGAAGGGGGAGGGGGGGAGTGTCTTATTTGCCACTTGCAGTGGGCTTTCCAGCTACCTTTTCAACAGAGTTAAACTGGAAGCTTCTAAGTAAGTTTTTAAACAGTTTTATACTGGATTTTTATATCAGTATCTGTGCATCTTATTCTTTATAGTAGTGTCTATTACATGCAGTTATATGAAAATGAGTGTATACTGTCCCTTTAAAGGCAGATTCTGCTAAGAAAATGTAACCAAAAATAAAAAATATATATATTCCTGCTAAACCAGTTAAGGAATCCAGTGGTTAGACGCCTGCTGAAATTTCACAAGAACCATATCTCCGAGGGAAATAAATCTTCTTTTTCTCTTGGTCTTCTCTCCGGGAATACATCTTTACACTATTATTTCTGTTCGCCAAGATGCTGAGAGTAATAAGACAGAGGAGAATTCTACTCTGTCCAAGGCTGTTTTATAAAGGGTCATTTTAGTGAAAATTTCTAACAAAGGCCTTTATTTTACTATGCTGCAAAGTAAAAGCAGGCGTACATGTATGTTGCTCCAGTCAATAGCTATGTCCTCATCTGAAGAAGAAAATGGTTGTTCCAGAAACGCAGCTTTGAGTAAATGCTTAATAAAGGAGTTAAACACGTAGTAACGCAATAGAATTTATTTTAAAATAGACCATTTTATTTTTAAACTATAATACTCCTTTTGACAATATTTAGGTCAGAAGCGCTTCAACTGTTTGTAGTAAAATAAGAGAGGTTTTTTTTTTTGTTTTTTTTTTTTTTGCTGGAAAGCAAGAGATCATCTGTTTCGGTTTAAGATGATGGGAAAAGTTGTCATGCACACATTTTTAAAAGTCCTCTGTTCCTGTGTATCACAAGTATACATTTCGGTGGATTTCAACACTGTGAGAAAAGTCTCCATCATCCATTCTGTTCTTTCAGATTTAGATAAGAATCTTGAAGTGTGGAGAAAAACAGTTTTTAGACTTACCAGGACTATTTGAACCGAATGCTTCTGGCAAAATCTATATCCGCAGCATGGATTATACTCTTCATCATCAAGACCTACCAAATATAGGTTTCTGGGGCTCGAGTGTATACTCTACGGTGGTGTTTAATAATTCTTGGACAGCAACCGTTTCACCTTTAGCTGTTTGTAATGCAACAGTGTGGTTTATACTTCATATCTTCTTGAAACGCTACAGATAACAGGATGGCTTGACATCCTCTGTTGGAAGCTTTGGTCTCAAAAATGCCACATTCTGTTTTTGAATCATAAGTGACGTGCATTTTCTCGTTGTTTCCCTTTTTTCATACCACTTTTTTTTTTATACTGTTCTGGCACCTCTTGTTGGTAAATTGGCTTCTATATTGAGTGAGGAAAAGAGGATTTATTTTTTTTACCTTAAATTAAATCAATTTTATTTCTTCACTCAATACAGTAGAATCATTCACCAAACCCTCATTGATTTATTTTTGTATAAAAGTTTTTCAAAGCTCCAGTTCTCAAGTATGCAGATTATGTATTTCCTAGACTGAGAGCAGGTGAGTCCACAATGATTTTGCCATTTGCAGCCCAGACAGAGATGAGGGTTACTTCAGAACTAGAACTGAGAAACACTTAAAGGGACACTAAACCCAATTTTATTTCTTTCATGATTCAGATAGAGCAGGCAATTTAAGCAACTTCCTAATTTACTCTTATCAATTTTCTTTGTTCTTTTTGTATCTTTATATGAAAAGCAAGAATGTAAGCTCATGAGCCTGCTCATTTTTGTTTCAGCACCTGGGTAGCGCTTGCTGATTGGTAGGTAAAATATAGCCACCAATCAGCAAGGGCTACCCAGGTTTTGAAACAAAAATGGGCTGGCTCACAAGCTTACATTCTTGCTTTTTAAAATAAAGATAGCAAGAGAAAAAATAATTTTTATAATAGGAGTAAATTAGAAAGTTGCTTAAAATTGTTTGCTCTTTCTGAATCACTAATATAGAGCTGCAGAATCTGTTAGCGCTTTACAAATAACCAATAATAATAATAAATAAAAAATGTGGGTTTAGTATACCTTTTAAAATACCTTAAAACTGCCTAATTGGTTTGAATTAGAGCTGCAACAACTAATCGTCATAATCGATAATAATCGATTATTAAAATAGTTGTCAACGAATCTCATAATCGATTAATCGATTAGTTGGTTTGCAATTAGTTGGTCTGTGCACAACACCACCTGCTTCACTCCAATGAACTCCTGCATATGGTATTGTGTTTTATGGTTATGTCCTTAGCCTAAAGGACGTCTACTTTTCACTTTTTCAGGACAGTATACGTTTACAACTACCTCCTGGCTTATGTGCAACCCAGATATAATAGTCATCATTTGGATTGTTTATATTAAATCTGGTGATTTGGAACTATGCTTTTCATGATATTGTGCCAAGCTTGTTGTTTACACCTTGCCCCAAGATTGATGGGAGTTATTTAAATTGATGTGCACTATTATCTGTTTGCACAATTATCAGCAGATCGCTTGCTATTGCTGATTATATGTACTGTATAAATAAATGTGTAAGGCTTTGTCCTGTTATTGATATACAGTCCTTAGCACTTTTGATTCTGTTTTTTATAGTTTTTTTTTTTTATATTTTTAATAAATTGTGATAATATGTACCAGATTCAACCTTTATAAGTATATCTTTGTTATTTTTAGAGCGGACTAGATATTTCCCCTAACCTTATAGCTGGTTATTTACCATTGCATATAGATATTCAAGATATTTTTATATTAGAATGAAGTCAAGGGTTACTTTATTGAGAGGCCCCTTGCCAAGGTAGAAAACACGTAGCATTGGTGAAGAGCTAACAAAGATAAATATCCCACTGAAATTGGCAAAACCCTACTTATACACCTCAACAGCCTTTTCTGTGCTGCAGGAAATATAGCTGCAAACAGAGAACCAGCCATAGCCAGAAGCATGTGGACATGTTGAGATTTTTGCATTTCAATGCAAAGTTTCTGAAAGAGTGAATAACAGAATGTTATTAACAGTGATAGTCTAACTCTTTCTAGTTCTACCTCTTTTCAAACAGTTTGTGGTTTTGTTTTGTTTAATTATAAAACTGTGCTCTGCTGCTTAAAAATTAAAGAAACAGTTGTGTTAATGTAAAGTTTTAGTCTGAAGTTTATATTTGTAACACTCATTATGTGGATTTTATTTAAAACATAGAAAACTATTATTGATTCTCTTTTTATCCGATTAGTCGATTAATCGAAAAAATTATCGGCCGATTAATCGATTATGAAAATAATAGTTAGTTGCAGCCCTAGTTTGAATATATCAGTGATGATCCCTATAATTCTTCTGAGTGTTTTTACTTGTTCCCACCCACTGGCTAAGAGGTAAAGCATGATCTCATTGGTGAATGTTTGTACTGTAAAGTAAAGAAGTAGAATTTACTTTATTTATGGTAGGAATTCCCCCCCCCCCTTTTTTTATGTGAGCACATTTTCTAACTTTAATGTGTGTAGCCTAAAGTGTCACAGGTTTCCTAGCAATGTATGGTTTAGCAATGGGAATATTAGGTGTGATGTATGTCTCATTGTTTTTTTTTTTAGGTGGCACAGGAAACATCACAGCAATAAAATAGGCAAGATGAACTCGGATGAAAATGACCCCATATGTGCTGAGGGCAAGAGTCACTTACAAAAAGTTTGCCAGCAAAATGACATGCTTCCAGAAAACGCTAAAGCAATTCAGTTGGCTACGCCAAGCACAGGAACCCTCTCTGAAGATGAGATTTTCAATAATCAGACATACGATAACAAACAACCTTCTATTACAGACGACACTGTGGGTTCACCCCAAATCACCACCATTAGTGATGCTGCGTCTCCTATTTCTGGACCCCCTTCTGATGTTGCCTGTGGGGATTCAGGGGCCAGTCTCCAAGATACAGAAACCTATATGTATGAGGATGCTCAGAGTCCTGGAGAACAGGAAAGTAAATCTGAATCGTCCATGGATATGGACATTAAAAGCAGCCAGGGCTCAGATGATGACCAACCTTTATTGATAGAATGCGAACAGGAGAAATCCAGTGAAGCTTCACACCCAGAACCCCAAAGTGATGATCTGAAAGATAAGAACAGACTAGTTTTAGCTTATGAAACTGGAGCAAGGGAAGGCGAGAGTATCTCAGACGAAGGGACAGAAAGCTTTCAGCCAAAGACTTGTAGCACAGGGGAGACCATGCAAACATCTATTCCAAGCATTGATGACACCCAATGTGGGAAGAGGCTAGCCACAATCACAAACCACATTTCGCATGCACGTACCAAACCAGAAGAGACATGGTAATGCGTTTCCCCTTCCTATTTTCCTTTTTATCACTTTATCGTGTGTTTTTAATATAATTATTTAGTCACTGTACTGTGAAACATTCATGTTGATTGATGAATTTTATTTGTTACAAGGTATGTTATTTAGATCTTTTATGGTCTCAAATAGAATAACATATCTGTGTCTTAAAGGGACAGTCTAGTCAAAGTTAAACTTTCATGATTCAGATAGGGCATGCAATTTTAAACAACTTTCCAATTTACCTTTATCAACAAATTGTTTGTTGAAAGCTAAACCTAGGTAGGCCCATATGCTAATGTTTTAGCCCTTGAAGGCCGCCTCTTATCTCAGTGCATTTTACATTTTTTCACAGCTAGACAGCAGAATTATTCCACGGTAGATTGGGCACTGAAAGCACTGCATTCTATATTCTGATAGCAAATACTGATTTGTTCTATGACCCATCTTCATTATTTTTCTCCTATAAGTTATCTTTAGTTTTATTTCATGTGAGCTTTCAAACCTCTTTTTAAAGGGGCCATCTACTTGAAAATGTTTGTTTAAAAAGAAAGATAGATAATCCATTTTATTGCCCATTCCCCAGTTTTGCATAACCAACACAGTTATATTAATATATTTTTTACCTCTGTGATTACCTTGTATCTAAGTCTCTGCAGACTGCCCCTTATCTCAGTTCTTTTGACAGACTTGCACTTTAGCCAATCAGTGCTGACTTCTCCACGTGCATGAGCACATTATCTGTATGGAACACATGAACAAGTGCTTTCTAGCTGTAAAAATGTGTCAAAATGCCCTGAGATAAGAGGCGGGCCTTCAAAGGCTTAGAAATTAGCATATGAGCCTACCTAGGTTTAGCTTTCAACAAAGAATACCAAGAGTACAAAGCAAATTTAATGGTAATTATAAATTGGAAAGTTGATTAAAATTGCATGCTCTATCTGAATCATGAAAGTTTAATTCTGACTAAACTTTCCCTTTAATGGACATTAAATTAATGTCTCTTATGTGTTTTTATCCTAAAATGGATATTGCTTCATTGGAAAAATACTTTTTTGTTATAATTCTGGTTATGCTAGTATTCACTGATACAACTGTAGGACAGGGATGGCAGGTTTTTCATAGTGTGCCCAACTTGCTAGTAATCTAATCACTTTTAAAGATGGGAGTGACTTTTTACCACATAATTTTGGACATTAAAGTGATGGTAAATCCTAGCATTTCTGAAACGCTAGGATTTACCATTGGAACAAATAAAGGGGACTTTCATGAAGTATAAAATACTTCATTTTGAAAGCTCCTTTATTTGTTTGCTGCACTCAGCTGCTAAGGCGGCCCACGGCAGAATTCTTTTTGACTGAGAGGTGACGTTTCCACCTCTTAGCCAACAGCCATGTGGGAAATCTGGCTTGGCGCCGTATATTGCACCATTACTGTGGTGTGCAACTGAAACCCCCCACCTCAAACGTTCAAATACCAAGGTAAGACAAGTAATAGCTTTCTATAGTCTATCTTACTTTTATTCATAGTTTTTAAAATGGTTTGAAATATTGTAATGTTTGTTTTTTGTTTTTGAATTTTGTCTGCAAAGTGCACTGGAAAAAATTCCCAAAGTTTTACAGTGCGCCACTAATCAAGAGCTTGAGAACCACTGCCCTAAAGAATGCTTCTCCAATTGTGCGGAGCTGCTATAGCTTTATGTAAGGATCCTGTTATAATAACCTTTCCTAAGACAGGATTCCTTCTTTTAAAAGGCATATCAACAGATAAAACATCAAAAACAGACAGCCGCTGTGTGGAGAAAACCACACAGCGTAACCTCCACCAAAGTTCAAACAGCGCAGATATAACGGCAGAATCTGTCTGTAACAGAACTTTAGCCTTTCTTATGGGAAGTGCTGTATCAGTCTTTTCTCTATACAGCCTGCTCATCTGGAAATATTGGCTGCTGTGGTGTATAGCATCGCAGTTTGCATGGCAGGGCAGTATGGTAGGAACTGCACTACAATTGACATCACTGCCAATGGCCAAAAACAAACGTGTAATGTAAAATGCTAATAGAGACTCACACATCTTGGCTTCAGACCAAAGTTCCTTTTGTTACTGGGATGTCTGTCCATGTTACTGGGGTGTATGTCCTTCTCCGTACATGCAAGTGTGGCGTTTGTGTGGCTTTCTAGTGAAAGTGTTTTTTGACGTGTATACGTTTCTGGGTATATGGATGATTGTGTGGTTGGCTCTTTGGATCATCATTACACTACCTTATTTTTATTTATATCTTATTTTGTGTGTATATATATATATATATATATATATATATATATTAAACATTTTTTTGATTGGGGCGCATCTACCTAAGGTGTCTGTCACATGGTTTAAAAATGCTTCAGATAGTTATATTGTTGGTTGTAATGACGCACATTGTGTAATATGTTCTTATATATTCTTGTCAGTTCACTGTATTTTTATTCTAATACAAGCCACTCGGAAAGTCAGCCAGCCAATCAAACTCTAGGGCCTGCAGCTCTCTTCATTGCTGTTCTTATTTTAACCCTTTATAGGTGTCAGTTGGTGAAGCTCCACATTTCTATACTGGACGCCACCATCTTGTAGCTCTCATATTCTTGCAACCTGTTACAGCCTTTTACAGAAGTAAACATTAGTTTCTTTCATCGTTTCCTAAAAACGATGTTAAACTTGCCCTATCTGTAAGGCAAGTATATCTCTAACTCAGTGCCTCCGGCATATATAATTGTGTATGTGTGTGTATATGTATATATATATTTGTAGTGCAGTTCCTACCATACTGCCCTGCCATGCAAACTGAGTTGCTATACACCACAGCAGCCAATATCTCTGTAAGGCAAGTATATCTCTAACTCAGTGCCTCCGGCTGCCCACGGCACAGCGCTTTCTCCAATGAGGTAACGTTTTCACGACCAATAGCCGTGCTAGGATGTCAGTTGACACGCATGGCTATTGGTTTAGAGGTGAAAACGTAACCTCATTGAAGAAAGTGCTGTGCAGTGGGTGGCTGGAGGCGCTGAGTTAGAGATAAATTTGCCTTACAGATAGGCTAAGTTTAACATCGTTTTTTTAGGAAACAATGACAGAAACTGTTTATTTTTAGTGATTGTAAATGCTAGCATTTGTTGTACTTTAATCGCCCAAGTTCAGTTTCTTTTAAAACTTCTATATATGATACAGGTATTTGTAATTTGTACCTGTATTCTCTCCTTTTTTTGTAAAATTATTATTGCACCAAACCCATTAGGGCGATTTATAACTATGTTCTACGTAGGTAGAAACAACATGGCGGCTTGCATGTGAATTTAAAACTTTTCTGGCTAACGCTTGTGCAGATTCAGCCCCCTCTGTCCTTTCTCCTATAGGGCGGACACATTGATTGTGACATCAAGCCGGAGGAAGTTGCGCACCATAACGTTGAAGTATAGCAGTGCATAGTAAAAGCAAATACGTCCACTGAGCGTTTCTGTCAATAAATGCACATGTGAATACCTTACATGAGGTGCGCGTGCAATGTGGACATACATAACATCATATGAATATTAAAATGAATGCGCAGCTGCTTCGCCATTGGGTGGGGAACGGTAGCTGATTTTACATAAACTGTCTCCTTTTATGGATGTTCTTTACCGCTCGTTTCATGATAATTTAAAGTTATATTAACGGTATGTTGAAGCTTTGTTTAAAAAAATGTTTTAAAAAAAATAGTTATGTGATTACATATATTTTAGAGCTGCAACAACTAATCGGCATAATCAATAATAATCGATTATGAAAATAGTTGTCAACGAATCTCATAATCGATTAGTTGGTTTGCAATTAGTTGGTCTGTGTACAGCACCAGCTGCTTTACTCCAATGAGCTCCTGCACATGGTATTGTGTTTTATAGTTATGTCCTTAGCCTAAAGACGTTTTAGACGTTTACTTTTCACTTTTTTAGGACACTATACGTTTCTTTTTAAGTTTACAACTACTTCTGTCTTATGTGCAACCCAGAAATAAAAATCAGGTGATTTGGGGCTATGCTTTGCATGATTTAGTGCCGAGCTTGTTATTTACACCTAACCCTAGATTTATGGCATTTTTTATATGAATTAATGTCACTATTACCTGTTTGTTAAATTTTTAGCGGATCGCTTGCTATTGTTGATATATGTACTCTAGATAAATGTGTAAGGCTGTGTTATTTTACTGATATATAGTCATTAGCCCTTTTGCCTTTTTTTTTTCTCTCTATTTTTAATTAATTGTAATATGTACCAAATTCAACCTCTAAGTATATACTGTATATGTTATTTTAAGAGCGGACTAGATATTTTTCCCCCTAACCTTATAGCTGGTTATTTACCACTGCATATAGATATTCAAGATATTGTTATGTTAAAATTAAGTCCAGGCTTACTTTGTCAAGAGGCCCCTTGCATTGGTGGAGAACTAACAAAGATAAATAGTACACCTTGGTGAAATTGGCAAAACCCTATTTATGCATCTCAGGCACCTCAACACCATCTGAGCGCTTCTTCTCTGCTGCAGGCAAAATAGCTGCAAAAAAGAGAGCCAGCCTCAGCCAGGAGCATGTTGTTGTCATTTTTGCATTTCAATGCAAAGTTTCTGAAAGAGTGAATAACAGAATGTTATAAACAGTGGTAGTCTACCTCTTACTAATTCTACCTATTTTCAAGCAGTTTGTGGTTTTGTTTTGCTTAATTATAAAAAAATGTTCTGCTGCTTAGAAATTGGACCAACAGTTGTTTTAATGTAAAGTTTTAGTCGGAAGTTTATATTTATAACACTCAGTATGTGGATTTTAGTTTAAATATAGGAAAAAAAATTATTAATTTTTTTTTATCCGATTAATCGAAAAAATAATCGTCCGATTAATCGATTATGAAAATAATCGTTGGTTGCAGCCCTAATATATTGATTATAATATTGACTTTTATTTAAGTACAAATTTGCAACGATTTCTAACCTTTTAAACATATTTATTTATAAAGTTAAAGACAAATGGACATGACCATTAAAACTTTCGCCTCTCAACAACCCTGCTGTATAACTAATTTACAGTGTCCTGGAATAAAATGTGCTGGCACTGAGCACTTTCGTGTGCCCTTTCAGTGGGATTCATATTTTCTACCTCACTGCCAGTTAGAGAACAGTTGCTGTAACCCATCTGTCAGAGTTCTGAAAGGTTACTACACATTCAGATTACAGCCCCACCCTATAGTGAAAGTGAAAGCATGCGAGAGAAACGAAACACTGGTGGATGACGAAACAAAACTTGCATTTACAGGAATCCGTTGCCCTGATAACAACTGTATTTACTCAGCGGTCACTGGGTGTAAGGATTTTATACTTTTCTACTACTTTCAGTGCCAGACATCTAAATATGATTGAGATCAAAATATTTTATTTTCTGCAGTGATTGACTCATTGTATTTTAGTTTAATTTCTCAGAACATTACAGAAAATAACTGCATTTTTAAAATCTGTTTAATTATTTTGAAGAACCAATAGTTGAAGTGCTTTTAACCCCTTAAGGACCAATGACAGAATTATTCTGTCTTGTAACAGTTGAGCAAACTGAAGCTGTGTCCTTAAAGGGTTAAAAAAATCATTCACCCAGCAGTGCTTGATGAATATGTTCAATTATGAGCCAGTAAGAATATTTAGGAGCCAGGCATATTTTTAGGAGCCAGACAGTTGAATATGTATATAGATATATGGAGAATAACCCAAAAAGTTAGGAGCAAGGGGTAAAATTCTATGAGCCAGTGGCTCCCAGGCTCCTGGGTTTGTCGAGCCCTGATGTAAAGGAAGGCACACAATATGCATAAGAATCTATCTTCTACGAGTGATACTGGGGCTTAAGAATATTAACAGTATTTATTGCAGATTTTGAGTTTAGATATTTTGAAGAGGATTATAATAAATTGCACATCAGTGTTCTCCACAGAAGATGTTGCCAGCCAGGTGTCATTATGAAGTAGTCGTTTGGGGCAGTGTAATATTATAACATTTTCTGCTATCCAAAGCACATATGAATTGCATAATTTATCTTAAATGTATTTAAACCCAACATTTTTCTTTTGTGATTCAGATAGAGCATGTGATTTTGAACCAATTTACTTCATTTAGGGACATAAGCTTAGGAGCTTGCCCATTTCTGGAGCAGTTTTAGAACAATGTTATCCATTTGCAAGAACACTAGATGGCAGCGCTATTCCCTGCCATATAGTGCTCCAGATGCCTACCTAGGTGTATTTTCAAAAAAGAATACCATGGAAACGAAACAAATTTGATCAAATAAGTAAATTCAAATCTTTTTAAAATTTGATGCTGTCTGAGTCACAAAAAATATCCCTTTTAATGATAATTTGTACAATAAACTTGTGACGTTTTAGTTTAATATTGGCCACGTGGTAAGAGAAATCAAGCAAGTGCTGCGCCTATTAAAATGTCCTAGGGAGGACACTCCATATAAACAAGAATGTTTCATGATAAATGATCAAGAAAACTAAACTTTATCCTGCAGGGTAGACCAGTCAGTCTATAGGACAGAGTTTATGTATAGCCAATCACACTAGTGATTTAGGATGCTCTGATTGTAATGATAAACCAATTTGAAGAGACTGGATGACCAATGGCTGTTTAAATGCTATGACAAACCTGAGTAGCAGATAAAACCTGTAACTAACGTCCTTGTTTGTTAAAGTGAGGGTAAATCTGAGCGTTTATAGAACACTAGGATTTACCATCACTAAAAAAAAAAAAGTGCTAAACTCCCCCTTTTTGTGCCACGGCAGCTCGCTAAAGTCAGCGACTCCGGCCCCCCACTGCACAGCGCTCTTCTTCAATGAGGTGACGTTTTCAGCTCTAAACCAATAGCTGTGCGTGTCAACTGACATCCTAGCCACAGCTATTGGTTTAGAGGTGGAAACGTCACCTCATTGGTAAAGAGCGCTGTCTTTAGTGAGCTGCCGCGGCACAGAAACGGTGAGTTTAGCACTTTTTTTTTTTTTTTTTTTTTAGTAAGTGATGAATTAAATTATAGTTTATTTTTAGTGATGGTAAATCCTGGTGTTTTTTAAATTCTCTGATTTACTATCACTTTAAAAGGGTCAGTAAAGTCCTTGATTTTTTTTTTTTATTTCTTGATCCATACAGAGCATACATTTTTTTTTTCCAATTTACGTCCATCATTTAAAGGGACAGTCAACACTTCCGTTAAAGGGACAGTATACTGTAAAATAGTTTTTCCCTTAATGTGTTTACAATTGCTTTTTTTACCAACTTCAGAGTAAAAAATGTATGAAAATTAGCTTTTTAAGGTTTATTTGTGTATATTAAAGCTCTGATTTTGTGTTTTGAAGCCACTACCTAATAAAATGGGTTGAGCTTGTAGATATAATCAGATCTCATTACTGTATCACATTGTATACATATACCTGCTTCTTTATCTTATATCTGTCCTTAAAACAATCACCAGTACTTTGAGAGAACAATGGAAAATCAACATTGTATTACCTTATATCTGCTATAACTGACTGGGAGTGTCATTTCTTCTGCTGGCTGTGTTTACAAAGCTTATCTATAGCTGGAACGCGCGGCCACAAACTTTCAGAATAGGTGGGGATACCACATGGTAAATTAACAATTTCAAATGCCAATACAAGGGTAAAGGAGCTACTTGTAAACAATTTAATACACTCCAGCAAGTAAAGTGGATCATTGGGAACAAATTAAAGGGGAGAATTTTTTTGAGTAAACTGTCCCTTTAACATTATTTGATATTGAAAATTAAAAACCGAAGATCCGCCTGCACTATACCCCTTCTGCCTTGCCGCCTTGCTTCTGTACTAATCGGCATCGCTAACTTCTATAATACCAGGTAAATATGGCAGCCGAACTCCCCCCACCGTTACGTAGCTGCCTTCTTGTTGAAATGATCAGCAAATCAGAATCCAATCCTCGGTCAGAAATAGCACGCGCTTGCAATTTCTGACCGAGGATTGGATTCTGATTTGCTGATCATTTGAAGAAGAAGGCAGCTATGTAACGGTGGGGGGAGTTCGGCTGCCATATTTAACTGGTATTAGAGAAGTTAGCGACGCTGATTAGTACAGAAGCAAGGCAGAAGGGGTATAGTGCAGGCGGATCTTCGGTTTTTAATTTTCAATATCAAATAATGTTAACGGAAGTGTTGACTGTCCCATTAATTGTTTTCTTCTTTTGTTACCTTTTGTTTAAAAGCATACCTAGGTAGGCTCAGCAAGTACAACTGTGAGCTAGCTGCTGATTTGTGGCTGCACATATATGCTTTTTGTTATTGGCTTAGCTATCTCACAGTAGTGCACTGCTGATCCTTTAACAAAGGATACCAAGAGAATGAGCAAATTTGATAATAGAAGTAAACTGGATAGTTGTTTAAAATGTTATGCTCTATCTGAATCATTAAATAAAAATGTTAGGTTTTGTGTCCCTTTTAAAAATGTATCCTAGTGACATTTCAAAAAAGTGTGGTAGAAAGTGTAGAATTTGTAATGGAATATAGTGCATTAAATTTGTACTTACATTAAAACATCACTTATAGTCGTCTGGTTTGCTGACTCAGTGTAGCAAATCAGTGGCTATTGTAACAAGGATAAAAGTATTATGTCCATGAGTGATGTAAGTGCATTGTATCCTCGCCAGATGTTGAGGTACATTATACCCGGTGGATTAGCGGCGTTTGCCATCTTCGAAGCTAAACACAGGAGTTCATGGAGACGTTTTGTTTTTCCGAGCTGCGAGTGTTCACACAGCAATCATGTGTAAGTTTCTTTTTTATGAATGAGAAGTTTTGTTTTCTGTTTTCTTTAGATTTTTCTTGGAATGTGGATTTAAAGGGATGTGAAACCCAATTTTTTTTTTCATGATTCAGGTAGAGCAGCAACTTTCTAATTTACTCCTATTATCACATTTTATTCTTTCTTTTGGTATCGTTATTTGAAAAGCAGGAATGTAAGTTTAGGAGTCAGCCCATTTTTTGTTTAACCACCAATCAGCAAGTGCTACCCAGGTTCTGAACTAATAAAATGGGCCAGCTCCTAAGCTTACCTTCCTGCTTTTATTTCCAAATAAAGATACCAAGAGAATGAAGACAAATTTGATAATTGGAGTAAATTATAAAGTTACTTAAAATTGCTGCTCTGTCTAAATCATGAAAGAATAAAATGTGGGTTTTATATCCCTTTAAGACAAAAGTTAAAAGGACATGAAACACAAAACTTTTCTTTCATGATTCAGACAAAGCAATTTTTTCCAATTTACCTGTATTACCAAATTTGCTTCATTCTCTTGGTATCTCTTGAAAGAGCAGCAGTGCACTACTGGGAGCTAGCTGAACATGTCAGATGAGTCAGTGACAAGAAGCATATATGTACAACCACCAATCAGCAGCTAGCTCCCAGTAGTGTATTGTTGCTCCTGAGCTTACCTAGGTTTTCAATAAGAACAAAGCACATTTTGATATTAGAAGTAAATTGTAAAGTTGTTTAAAATGTCATACTTTATCTGAATCATGAGAGACGGGTTTGTGTTTATCTCCCTTTAAAGGGACAGTAAAGTCAAAATTAAACTTTCATGGTTCAGATAGAAGAAAATGGGAAAGTTGTTTAGAATTGCACCATCTATCATCACATTTGTCTAGTTCTCTTGGTACTCTTTGTTGAAGAGTAGGCTCAGCAGCAGCTATTGGGAGGGTAGCCCAACTCATCTAGGACAAGATTACAAGTAGCACATGTTATGGCTTTTGTGGTTGCGCAGCTATTACAAGTGGCAAAATAACTTTTTTGCGCGTGTTAAACCACATAATGCAAACTGTGAAATTGCGTGCTCGTTCACGTATTCCCCATAGAAGACAAATAGGAGCAAGAAAAAAAAAAATCACCCGCTAGCTCACAAAAAATTCTCCTCAGCCAATGAAGTTATACATAGTTCAACAAAAGGATACCAAGATAACAAAGTAAATTTGTTAGAAGTAAATTGGAGAGTTGTTTAAAATTAAATTCACTATCTGATTAATTTTTTATTTAAATACATACATTTCAATGTTTTTGTTTTTTTTTGTCTGTGCAGCCTTATGTTACTTTTTACAATGGGGCAAGAAACTCATGTTAAATTAATTTTAATACAATTCAATATCCCTTTAATTGAAACTTTCTATCACAGTTTGAAATAAAAAAAATATTCGCTATTAGTAGTTAAAGGACCAGTCAACACATTAGCTTTGCATAATCAACAAATGCAAGATAACAAGACAATGCAATAGCACTAAGTCTGAACTTCAAATGAGTAGATTTTTTAATAACAAATTTCAAAGTTATGTATATTTCCACTCCCCTTGTACCATGTGATAGCAATCAGCCAATCACAAATGCATATACGTATAGTCTGTGAATTCCTTCACATGCTCAGTAGGATCTGGTGACTCAAAAATTGTAAGTATAAAAGACTGTGCACATTTTTTTTTAATGGAAGTAAATTGGAAAGTTGTTTAAAATTAAATGCTGTATCTGAATCATGAAAATTTAATTTAACCTGAGTTTCCCTTTAATAGGAAAAAAACACATTGTTTGAGTCTGGAAGGATTGCAGAAGGGACAGATAGTGATTTCTAGATTTTGAATACATTATATAACACAATAAAAGTTTTAATAAATGTGTGTGTATATAGATACTTCTCTATGAACATACTAAATATATATATTTCTTGTTTTATTTATATATATATATATATATATATATATATATATATATATATATATATATATATATATATATATATATATATATATATATATATATATATATATATATATAATATCTCATAGTATGGCCAATAGTCTCTGGCTCCTAGATTTTTAACAATTTTCTTGAGACCTGCAGTAGTCAACAGGGGATATGCTAAGAGTGAATTAGAATCTTACCTGGGTTTAGTGTGAGGAAGTGTTGGATTTTATAGAGATTTTAAAGGTGGAAGCTACAGGAATTAGCCAAGGACTCTATGTGAAAAGCAAATGGAAGCTCTGTGTCCAGTATGTGACCCCAAGACGTGGGCATGAAGGGCTGAAAGTGAAGACCGTATTGTTAACAGCAGTAGATTTTTGAAGGATAGGAAGTGGATAAAGTGTGACGGGGTTGGTCAGTTTTGGAGATGTGGAAATTTGGATAATAAGCGGACAAGAAACGAGGAAAAGGATAGGTCTGGTGTAGAATGTCCTCATGTGGATAATGCTGAAACCTTGACAACGTTATTTAGGAAACTGGAGAAGATGTGAAGATTTTAAAGAGAAGGGGGCCTAGAGAAAAACTTGTGGCTCCCCAACAGACAGTGGTAAAGTGTCAGTGCATGTGCCAGGGAACGATATGATGAAGGTAGAAGGATAGTACATAAACCATGGCCAAGTGTGATAAGAGGGAGAGTAAGCAGTGTTGCATGTTGTCTATAGATTGCAAGTAATTATCAGGAAGTTAAAGGGACATGATAGTCATTTTGGGAACAAAAAACCTTTAAAAAATGAACCTGACATTTTATTTTTATAATTGGCATCCATTTTTTTTTTTTTTTTTTAATTTTTAGGTTATTTACCTTTTAAATTTATCAGCTTTCCAGTGCCCTCTGAAATCAACTTTCAAAGACCATTAAAGGGATAGTAAACCCCAACATTTTCTTTTAGGATTGAGATAGAACATACAATTTTAAACAACTTTTCAATTTACTTCTATTATCAAATTTGCTTCTTTCTCTTGTTATTTTTTGCTTAAGGAACAGCATTGCACTACTGGCAGTTAGCTGAACACATCTGGTTAGCCAATCACAAGAGACAAATGTGTGCAGGCACCAATCATTAACTAGCTCCCACTAGTGTATGATATGTGCGTATTCATTTTTTTAACAAGGGATACTAAGAGAGCGAAGCACATTTGAAAACAGAAGTGAATTTAAAAGTGTCTTAAAATTACATGCTCTATCTGAATCATGCAAGTTTAATTTGGACTTTCCTATCCCTTTAAGCAGGGCAGTGGAACGACTGCTGTGTATATTTGCTCATGCGCAGACTGCCTGGCTCATTCTTCCACGCTCAGAAACTGAGCAGTGCTTGAGAATGCTGGTGCACCGGCATCCAATCAGCCTTTTCTGCAAGCTGACCTCTCCATGGCAACGATGAAGCATCCTCTGTGTCTGCAGCTTAGTGTGAGCAGATCTGCCTGCACTAAACTTTGTTTTTCTGTTGTTGGTTATAAGCACTGTATTAGTTTCTGTTCTCAGAAAAGCAAACTTTTAGTGCAGGTGTTCTGTCGAAAACTCCAAGAAATCGAAAACCCCAAGATGCCGTCACTTCCATGGACTCCTTTTCCCTATCTGTTTTTGCCTCTATCTGGGGGGCACACAGCTGATCCTCTGGCATCCACCCCAAGTAAACTTTGGGGAATGAGGTTTACAATGGGGGCTTCACCCCCCCCCCTCCTTGAACCCCCCTCCAGGTGGAGGCAAAATAGATAGTGAAGATAGACCATTACAGTCCCATCTGATTAGCCTGTGTATGATGTATGGATTCACGGGAAGTGATGTAATCTTGGAGTTTTCGATTTCTTGGAATTTTCAATAGAACACAGGCAAATCTGCTCATATTATGAGTTCAGGACACATTCTACGTTGATGCAAAGGGGAAACGCCTTCTAGTTGCCTAGGCAACCTCTTTGTTGTGGGCTGTTTTTTTTTATTTCAGCTGCACAGTTTTAGCTTTGTTTTGCCTGACGGCACTGAAATTCCTGCTCTAGCCTAGCAGAGCTCATGCATGATCACTGCAGTTTTGTGTTTGTGTGTGCACGCTCCTGATGTCCAGGAGTAAGTTACTGCTGATTGGATCTCAGGACTCAGTGGGAAGAAAATGTAAAGTATGGCAAAACTGACTATTTTCTACAAAAAAAGGTAATAATTTAATATATTTGTGGTTTCTTAATCACAAAAAAAAGCCATTAACTTGTAATGTGTTAGTAAAATATAGTGGCTCTTTAAGTTTGATACTAATTTAAATTATGACTAAAGTGTCTTATGATATTAGCTGGTTATTTATAGATTGGATTCCTTATGCTCACAGTCACTATCATTTTAGCACATGTAGCATGCTTAAGACTGGAAAACTGAAAACATAACTGAGCTAGCAATTCTTACAGTGATCTATCTGCTTCTTTAGTCTATTTAGTATTCTCATGGCCTGAATACATAGACCATTAGCAAATCATTTAAAGTGATGGAAAGTCCCAGTGTTTTTGAACACTAGGATTTACAGTGGAACAAATAAAGGGGACTTTCAGTCATGAAGTATCAAATACTTCATGCTGAAAGTTCCTTTATTTTGTCTGAAGCATTCGCCTCATTGAGCTCCTTAGGCCGCCCACAGCAGAACGCTCTTTTCTCTTGTTAAGTGTGTTCAGTCCACGGGTCATCCATTACTTATGGGATATATTCTCCTTCCCAACAGGAAGTTGCAAGAGGATCACCCAAGCAGAGCTGCTATATAGCTCCTCCCCTCACATGTCATATCCAGTCATTCGCTTGCAACCCTCAACAAAGAAGGAGGTCGCAAGAGGAGCTGGAGTTTTTACTTAACTATTCTTCAATCAAAAGTTTGTTATTTTAAATGGCAACGGAGTGTGCTGTTTTTCTATCTCAGGCAGTATTTGGAAGAAGAAACTGCCTGCGTTTTTTTTCTATGATCTTAGCAGGCGTAACTAAGATCCACTGGCTGTTCTCGACATTCTGAGGAGTGGGGTAACTTCAGAAACTGGGAATAGCATGCGGGGTCTTCCGCAAATGAGGTATGTACAGTACATTATTTTCTGGGAATGGAATTGACTAAGAAAATACTGCTGTTACCCATATGATGTAAGTACAGCCTTAAATGCAGTAGTGGCAACTGGTATCAGGCTGATAAATGTATGCGCAGTCGAGTTATTTTCTAGGGACTAGAATTTGACTGAGAAAATGCTGTTAAAACTGAAATAATACTTAAGCCTTATCTGCAGTGGTAGCGACTGGTAGCAGGCTTAGTGATAACTTTGCATGACATTGGAAAATGTTGTTTTTTAATAAAACGTTTACTGGCATGTTATTCGTTTTTGTGAGGTACTTTGGTGATAAATCTCTTTGGGCATGATTTTTTCCACATGGCTAACATATAATTTCTGCATGGAAACCGTTATATCAGGGCTCCCACTGTTGTAATAGGAGTGGGAGGGACCTTGTTTTAGCGCCTTGTTGCGCAGTTAAAATTCTAGCACAGTCTTCCTGCTTCTTCCTCCTTGATCCAGGACGTCTCTAGAGAGCTCAGGGGTAGGCAAAATTCATTTTTGAGGGAGGTAATCAGTCACAGCAGATCTATGACAGTGTGCTTGACTGTGATTAAAAGCGTTAAATCTTAATTGATATCCGTTTTATCCGTTTTGGGTATTGAGGGGTTAATCATCTTTTTGCTAATGGGTGCAATCCTCTGCTAATAATACACTTCTTGTTAAGAATTGTTTAATTATATCTGTATTTTTGAAGCGCTGCAGCGTTTTTATATTGCTTGTAAACTTATTGAAAGTGATTTCCAAGCTTGCTAGTTTCATTGCTAAGTCTGTTTAAACATGTCTGATTCAGAGGAAACTGTTTGTTCATCATGTTCAAAAGCCAATGTGGAGCCCAATAGAACGATGTGTACCAATTGTATTGATATTGCTTTGAATAAAAGTCAATCTGTACCGATAGAGAAACTATCACCAGACAACGAGGGGGAAGTTATGCCGCCTAACTCTCCTCACGTGTCAGTACCTGCGTCTCCCGCTCGGGAGATGCGTAGGATTGAGACGCCAAGTACATCTAGGCCCTTACAAATCACTTTACATGATATGGCTAATGTTATGAAAGAAGTATTATATAATATGCCCGAATTAAGGGGCAAGCGCGATAGCTCTGGGTTAAGGACAGAGCGCGCTGATGACACAAGAGCCATGTCTGATACTGCGTCACAATTTTCAGAACATGAAGACGGTGAGCTTCATTCTGTCTGTGACGGTTCTGATCCGGGGAGACCGGATTCGGAAATTTCAAATTTTAAATTTAAGCTTGAGAACCTCCGTGTGTTACTAGGGGAGGTGTTAGCGGCTCTGAATGATTGCGACACGGTGGCAATTCCAGAGAAAATGTGTAGGTTGGATAGATACTATGCGGTACCGGTGTGTACTGACGTCTTTCCTATACCAAAAAGACTTACAGAAATTATTAGTAAGGAGTGGGATAGACCCGGTGTGCCTTTTTCCCCTCCCCCAATATTTAGAAAAATGTTTCCACGAGACTTATGGCAGACGGTCCCTAAGGTGGAGGGAGCAGTTTCTACTTTAGCCAAGCATACCACTATCCCGGTGGAGGATAGCTGTGCTTTCTCAGATCCAATGGATAAAAAATTAGAGGGTTATCTTAAGAAAATGTTTGTTCAACAGGGTTTTATATTGCAGCCTCTTGCATGCATTGCGCCTGTCACGGCTGCAGCAGCATTCTGGTTTGAGTCTCTGGAAGAGGCGATTCGCACAGCGCCATTGGATGAGGCTTTGTGCAAAGTTAGAACCCTTAAGCAAGCTAATGCGTTTGTTTCAGATGCCGTAGTACATCTAACCAAACTTACGGCTAAAAATTCCGGATTCGCCATACAGGCGCGCAGAGCGCTCTGGCTTAAATCCTGGTCAGCGGATGTAACTTCCAAGTCTAAGCTACTTAACATTCCTTTCAAAGGGCAGACCTTATTCGGGCCTGGCTTGAAGGAAATTATTGCTGACATTACGGGAGGTAAGGGCCACGCCCTTCCTCAGGACAGGGCCAAACCAAAGGCCAAACAGTCTAATTTTCGTGCCTTTCGTAACTTCAAGGCAGGAGCAGCATCAACTTCCTCCGCTCCAAAACAGGAAGGAACTACTGCTCGTTACAGACAGGGTTGGAAAGGCAACCAGTCATGGAACAAGGGCAAGCAGGCCAGAAAGCCTACTCCCGCCCCTAAGACAGCATGAAGACAGGGCCCCCTATCCGGAGACGGATTTAGTGGGGGGCAGACTTTCTCTCTTCGCCCAGGCTTGGGCAAGAGATGTGCAGGATCCCTGGACGTTGAAGATTATATCTCAGGGATACCTTCTGGATTTCAAAACCTCTCCTCCACAAGGGAGGTTCCATCTATCAAGGTTATCAACAAACCTAGTAAAGAGAGAGGCATTTCTACAATGTGTACAAGACCTCTTAATCATGGGAGTGATCCACTCAGTTCCGCGATCGGAACAGGGACAAGGATTTTACTCAAATCTATTCGTGGTTCCCAAAAAAGAGGGAACCTTCAGACCAATCTTGGACTTAAAGATCTTAAACAAATTCCTAAGGGTACCATCGTTCAAGATGGAAACCATTCGAACCATCCTACCCATGATCCAAGAGGGTCAATATATGACCACAGTGGACTTAAAGGATGCTTACCTTCACATACCGATTCACAAAGATCATTATCGGTACCTAAGGTTTGCCTTTCTAGACAGGCATTACCAGTTTGTGGCTCTTCCCTTCGAGTTAGCCACGGCCCCGAGAATTTTTACGAAGGTTCTGGGTTCACTTCTGGCGGTACTAAGACCACGAGGCATAGCGGTGGCTCCGTACCTAGACGACATTCTGATACAAGCGTCAAGTTTTCAGAATGCAAAGTCTCATACAGAGATAGTTCTAGCATTTCTGAGGTCGCATGGGTGGAAAGTGAACGTGGAAAAGAGTTCTCTGTTACCACTCACAAGGGTTCCTTTTCTAGGGACTCTTATAGATTCTGTAGGGATGAAGATTTACCTGACGGAGTCCAGGTTATCAAAGATTCTCAATGCTTGCCGTGTCCTTCATTCCGTTCCAAGCCCATCAGTATCTCAGTGCATGGAGGTAATCGGCTTAATGGTCGCGGCAATGGACATAGTGCCATTTGCGTGCCTGCATCTCAGACCGCTGCAACTATGCATGCTCAGTCAATGGAACGGGGACTATTCAGATCTGTCCCCTTTGCTAAATCTGGACCAGGAGACCAGAGATTCTCTTCTCTGGTGGTTGTCACCGGTTCATCTGTCCAAAGGAATGACCTTTCGCAGGCCAGATTGGACGATTGTAACAACGGATGCCAGCCTTCTAGGCTGGGGAGCAGTCTGGAATTCCCTGAAGGCTCAGGGATCGTGGACTCAGGAGGAGAAACTCCTTCCAATAAACATTCCAGAATTAAGAGCAACATTCAATGCTCTTCTAGCTTGGCCTCAGTTAGCAAAACTGAGGTTCATCAGATTTCAGTCGGACAATATCACGACTGTGGCTTACATCAATCATCAAGGGGGAACCAGGAGTTCCCTAGCGATGTTGGAAGTCTCGAAGATAATTCGCTGGGCAGAGTCTCACTCTTGCCACCTGTCAGCGATTCACATCCCAGGCGTAGAGAACTGGGAGGCGGATTTCCTAAGTCGCCAGACTTTTCATCCGGGAGAGTGGGAACTTCACCCGGAGGTATTTGCTCAACTGATTCGTCGTTGGGGCAAACCGGATCTGGATCTCTTGGCATCTCGCCAGAACGCGAAGCTTCCTTGTTACGGATCCAGGTCCAGGGACCCGGGAGCGGTGCTGGTAGATGCATTAGCAGCCCCTTGGGTTTTCAACATAGCTTATGTGTTTCCACCATTTCCGTTGCTACCTCGACTGATTGCCAGGATCAAACAGGAGAAGGCATTGGTAATTCTGATAGCGCCTGCGTGGCCACGCAGGACCTGGTATGCAGACCTAGTGGACATGTCGTCCTGTCCACCATGGTCTCTTCCTCTGAGGCAGGACCTTCTAATTCAGGGTCCTTTCAACCATCCAAACCTAATTTCTCTGAGGCTGACTGCCTGGAAATTGAACGTTTGATTCTATCAAAGCGTGGGTTTTCGGATTCGGTTATTGATACATTGATACAGGCTCGGAAACCTGTGACCAGAAAAATTTACCATAAAATATGGCGTAAATATTTATATTGGTGCGAATCCAAGAGTTACTCATGGAGTAAGGTTAGGATTCCTAGGATATTGGCTTTTCTACAAGAGGGTTTAGAAAAGGGTTTATCCGCTAGTTCGCTAAAGGGACAGATTTCAGCTCTGTCTATTCTTTTACACAAACGTCTGGCAGAGAATCCAGACGTCCAGGCCTTTTGTCAGGCTTTGGCTAGAATTAAGCCTGTGTTTAAACTTGGTTCTTAAAGTTCTTCAGGGTGTTCCGTTTGAACCCCTTCATTCCATTGATATTAAGCTTTTATCTTGGAAAGTTTTGTTTTTGATGGCTATTTCCTCGGCTCGAAGAGTCTGAGTTATCTGCCTTACATTGTGATTCTCCTTATCTGATATTTCATTCAGACAAGGTAGTTCTGCGTACAAAACCTGGGTTTTTACCAAAGGTTGTTTCTAACAGGAATATCAATCAAGAGATTGTTGTTCCATCATTATGTCCTAATCCTTCTTCAAAGAAGGAACGTCTTTTGCATAATCTAGACATGGTCCGTGCTCTGAAGTTCTACTTACAGGCAACTAAAGATTTTAGACAAACTTCTTCTCTGTTTGTCGTTTACTCTGGACAGAGGAGAGGTCAAAAGGCTTTGGCTACCTCTCTCTCTTTTTGGCTTCGTAGCATAATACGTTTAGCCTATGAGACTGCTGGACAGCAGCCTCCTGAAAGAATTACAGCTCATTCCACTAGAGCTGTGGCTTCTACCTGGGCCTTTAAGAATGAGGCCTCTGTTGAACAGATTTGCAAGGCTGCAACTTGGTCTTCACTTCATACTTTTTCCAAATTTTACAAATTTGACACTTTTGCTTCTTCGGAGGCTAGTTTGGGAGAAAGGTTCTACAGGCAGTGGTTCCTTCTGTTTAATGTTCCTGCCTTGTCCCTCCCATCATCCGTGTACTTAGCTTTGGTATTGGTATCCCATAAGTAATGGATGACCCGTGGACTGAACACACTTAACAAGAGAAAACATAATTTATGCTTACCTGATAAATTTATTTCTCTTGTAGTGTGTTCAGTCCACGGCCCGCCCTGTCTTTTTAAGGCAGGTTCTAAATTTTAATATTATAACTCCAGTCACCACTGCACCTTATAGTTTCTCCTTTCTCGTCTTGTTTCGGTTGAATGACTGGATATGACATGTGAGGGGAGGAGCTATATAGCAGCTCTGCTTGGGTGATCCTCTTGCAACTTCCTGTTGGGAAGGAGAATATATCCCATAAGTAATGGATGACCCGTGGACTGAACACACTACAAGAGAAATAAATTTATCAGGTAAGCATAAATTATGTTTTTTTTTTTTTTTTTTTTTTTTTTTTTTAGTGAGGTGACGTTTCCACCTCTTAGCCAATAGCCGTGCGGGCCAGCAGGCATTTTGCCGGATAGATAGCACACTATTGGCTAAGATCACCTCAGTGATAAATAGCATTCTGCTGTGGGCTGCTTGAGGTGCTCAGTGCGGCGAACGCTGCAAACAAATAAAGGAACTTTCAGCATGAATTATTTTATATTTCATGACTGAAAGTCCCCTTTATTTGTTTGACTGGTAAAACCAGCGTTTAAAAAACACTAGGATTTACTATCACTTTAAATAGCAGTAAATTCAAAATTAAACTTTTATGATTCAGCTAGAGCATGCAGTTTTAAACAATATACCTCGTCATTGGCTCACCTGATGTATTCAGCTAGCTCCCAGTAGTGCATAGCTACTCCTTCAACAAAGGATACCTAGAGACTGAAGAAAGTTTGATAATAGAAGTCAGTATAAGTATTAACACTGGTTGAATGTGCACTTGTACATATGTACAGACAATACTCCTTTAAACATGTATATTATAGTTGCACCTGTGCTTTTACAGCTTTTTTTCATAGTCCTGTAAAAGTTATTCTGTACTTAAAATATTTTGACAAAACCCTTTGAGTTAAAAGATTTCTGTAACAAAGTAAGGGAGGGGAGATGACAAAGCAGAAGGACTATGATATTGAATATACAGTACATATGTCTCAGTGGTGAGTTACACAACCGCCCACTCTTAGGAAATTCCCTTTTTCTTCATAAATGGAAAGAGTCCACCGTTGCATTAATTACTTTTGGGAATTCAGAACTTGGCCACCAGGAGGAGGCAAAGACACCCCAGCCAAAGGCTTAAATACTCCTCCCACTCCCCTCATCCCCCAGTTATTCTTTGCCTTTCATCCCAGGAGGTTGGCAGAGACGTGTCAGAAGTTTGTTTTCGTCTCTCATGGAGGATAGTACTCTTCCGCATGGGACTCGAGTTTTAAGTAGTCCTGTCAGCCTCTCAGTGAGAGCATGGGTGAAAGTTAGAGTCTGGAGATGCAGGCAGAGTCTTTCTGCGAAATCATCCCTACTCTTATTAACAGCTCCATAAGCAATCAACGTTGACGAGTTTCGCTGCCTGCTTTTTTTTTCTCTCAAGTCCATGGCAGAAGCGACGCCACACTTGAAGAGCTGTGTTCCTGTTCCATGGCGTAGATTCCGGTGAGATCGTTTCATTTTACTTTCATCATGGATGTATTGTAATTACTACTGTTTATCCGAGAGGGGCTTCAACCTTTCGAGGATAACTTTAACATAGGGTCTCAGTGAGGCTCCTTTTTGTATCTAGGAATCAAGGGTTAATATCTCCTTAGGGGGGTTATTGAACAGGGGGCTTTATAATCATGTTTATGTGATTCTGTCTGCTACTGTGTAGTGTTGCTTCGGCTCATGGCTATTTGGAACATAACGGCCTATGTCTAGTGACGCGCCCTTTACGGTCAGGCGTGCTTTTGCATGGACTGCACGGTTTACCTTGTGACTCCATTTCCGCATTCCTGACCGTGTGGCGATGGAGAAATCCTGGTCTGCTGGTGTCTGGTTCTCTGGAGGTGGTGAGTGCCCTAGCCATTTGGGGTGTAGGGTGCCGTTAAGATTTTTCTTATTGGTCCATTTTTTATTCAGTGTCCCAGTTATGGAGGATTCTGATTTTTTTTTTTTTTTTTGGAGATGGTTGTCTCTGATTCAGACTCTACTGGAGGATCCCACTCTTAATGGGTCTGGGTATTCTCAGTCTTAATCTTTAACTGACTTGCATGTATGGACAGAAGGGGATGAAGTAAGCTTGGAAGTCTCGGACCCCTGTTGGGCTGGTCTGTCCGTTCTTCCTGGATGATAATCTATGGGTTGCCTTATCTTTTATTTTCATCCAGTGAGGATGATTTTTATTTGGTCTAAAGCTCATGTTGTGTTGTGAAGTTTCCTTCGGGAACTTTCTTCTCTGTAATATTTGCAATTTTGTGGTTGCACTGTTTACAAAAGTCTTTCTGACTGTTCTTTATCCCTCCATCTCGGGGGAGACTCTATGTAGCCTTGACAGTGCTGGGGCCCTTAGTTTCAGGCTGGTCCTGACTGGGTACAAATTCTTCTGTCTTTGAGGCCTAGTTCAGACACGTGGCGCCTTTTTTTTTTTTTTTATATATATATTTATTTATATCCAGCAATGTGTAATGTTACAAAAAGAAAAAAGACAAATTCTTTGTTTTTTGTGCCAAGCAGGGCCAAATAACATACAATATACATGTAGAGACGTGGCGCCTTTTTATGTACAGTTGGTCCAGTGAGGGCGCCTAGTGATCACAATGTGATTTGTGTTTTTTTCTTGTTTTATTTTACAAGCTTCAACTAGCATCCTGAGAGGACTTGAGGGTCTGTGGTTGCTTAGGGGCATGGGCATTGGTTCAGTCCTCATTCGCCTTTCAATCTAGTGGGCCGGGACTCCGTTGAGATCCGCGGCGATATGCTCAGTCGTTTCCGATTTTTCCGGGAACTAGAGTGTTCCTTCACGTTGTGGGTTTAAGGCTTGGAGGATTTAGGTCCTTCATACCGCCGTTCTTACGGTTTTGCCTTTCATGGTCTCTTTGGAAGTGTCCTTTTAGGACTTGTTCCTTTTAAAGGTTCTCTTCCTTTGGGTCAAGACTTTCTGGACTTTGTTCGGTTTTTCTGTCTGTTTTGGCTGCTTAATTAGGAAGTGAAGGCGGTGAGGCTCCGTCTTCCTTCGGGAGTTAGTCATCTCCATATCACAGGCGATAGGAGGTGTTGTCTCTTTCTCCTACATTGGTGTATCCGGTCCACAGCTTCATCCTTACTTGTGGGATATTCTCAATCCCTACAGGAAGTGGCAAAGAGAGCACACAGCAAAGCTGTCCATATAGCTCCCCTCAGGCTCTGCCCCCAGTCATTCTCTTTAACTAGTAGCATCTCCCTGGGGGTGGTAAAGAGTATGTGGTGTTAGTTGTAGTTTTTTATTTCTTCTATCAAGAGTTTATTTTAAAATGGTGCCGGCTTGTACTATTTACTCTGCAGCAGAAAGTGAAGAAGATTTCTGCTAAGAGGACTATGATTTTAGCACCAGTAACTAAAAACAGAATTTATGCTTACCTGATAAATTACTTTCTCCAACGGTGTGTCCGGTCCACGGCGTCATCCATAACTTGTGGGAATATTCTCTTCCCCAACAGGAAATGGCAAAGAGCACAGCAAAAGCTGTCCATATAGTCCCTCCTAGGCTCCACCCACCCCAGTCATTCGACCGACGGACAGGAGAAAAAAACAGGAGAAACTATAGGGTGCCGTGGTGACTGTAGTTAAAGAAAGAAATTCATCAAACCTGATTAAAAAACCAGGGCGGGCCGTGGACCGGACACACCGTTGGAGAAAGTAATTTATCAGGTAAGCATAAATTCTGTTTTCTCCAACATTGGTGTGTCCGGTCCACGGCGTCATCCATAACTTGTGGGAACCAATACCAAAGCTTTAGGACACGGATGAAGGGAGGGAGCCAATCAGGTTACCTAAACGGATGGCACCACGGCTTGCAAAACCTTTCTCCCAAAAATAGCCTCCGAAGAAGCAAAAGTATCAATTTGTAGAATTTGGCAAAAGTGTGCAGGGAAGACCAAGTCGCTGCCTTACATATCTGATCAACAGAAGCCTCGTTCTTGAAGGCCCATGTGGAAGCCACAGCCCTAGTAGAGTGAGTCCGGCAGTCTCGTAAGCCAATCGGATGATGCTTTTCCGCCAAAAGGAAAGAGAGGTAGCAGTAGCTTTTTGACCTCTCCTCTTGCCAGAATAAACGACAAACAGAGAAGACGTTTGTCTGAAATCCTTTGTTGCTTCTAAATAGAACTTTAAAGCACGAACTACATCTAAATTGTGTAACAAACGTTCCTTCTTTGAAACTGGATTCGGACACAAAGAAGGCACAACTATTTCCTGGTTAATATTCTTGTTGGAAACAACCTTTGGAAGGAAACCAGGTTTAGTACGCAAAACAACCTTATCTGAATGGAACACCAGATAGGGCGGATTACACTGCAAAGCAGATAACTCAAACTCTTCTAGCAGAAGAAATAGCAACCAAAAACAGAACTTTCCAAGATAACATCTTGATATCTATGGAATGTAGAGGTTCAAACGGAACCCCTTGAAAAACTGAAAGAACTAAATTCAGACTCCAGGGAGGAGTCAAAGGTCTGTAAACAGGCTTGATCCTGACCAAAGCCTGAACAAAAGCTTGAACATCAGGCACAGCTGCCAGTCGTTTGTGTAATAAGACAGATAAAGCAGAAATCTGTCCCTTAGAGAACTCGCTGATAATCCCTTATCCAAACTTTCTTGGAGAAAGGAAAGGATCCTAGGAATTTTGATCTTACTCCATGAGAATCCCTTGGATTCACACCAACAGATATCTTTTCCATATTTTATGGTAAATCTTTCTAGTTACAGGTTTTCTGGCTTGTATCAGAGTATCTATTACAGAATCCGAAAAACCACGCTTAGATAAAATCAAGCGTTCAATTTCCAAGCCGTTAGCTGAAGGGAAACTAGATTTGGATGTTCGAATGGACCTTGTACTAGAAGATCCTGTCTCAAAGGTAGCTTCCATGGTGGAGCCGATGACATATTCACCAGGTCTGCATACCAAGTCCTGCGTGGCCACGCAGGAGCTATCAAGATCACCGAGGCCCTCTCCTGCTTGATCCTGGCTACCAGCCTGGGAATGAGAGGAAACGGTGGAAACACATAAGCTAGGCTGAAGGTCCAAGGCGCTACTAATGCATCCACTAGAGTCGCCTTGGGATCCCTGGATCTGGACCCGTAGCAAGGAACCTTGAAGTTCTGACGAGACGCCATCAGATCCATGTCTGGAATGCCCCATAATTGAGTCAACTGGGCAAAGATCTCCGGGTGGAGTTCCCACTCCCCCAGATGGAATGTCTGACGACTCAGATAATCCGCCTCCCAGTTTACCACTCCTGGGATGTGGATCGCAGATAGGTGGCAGGAGTGATCCTCCGCCCATTTTATGATTTTGGTCACTTCTCTCATCGCCAGGGAACTCCTTGTTCCCCCCTGATGGTTGATGTAAGCAACAGTCGTCATGTTATCTGATTGGAATCTTATGAATCTGGCCTTTGCTAGTTGAGGCCAAGCCCTGAGAGTATTGAATATCGCTCTCAGTTCCAGAATGTTTATCGGGAGAAGAGACTCTTCCCGAGACCATAGCCCCTGAGCTTTCAGGGAGTCCCAGACCGCGCCCCAGCCCACTAGACTGGCGTCGGTCGTGACGATGACCCACTCTGGTCTGCGGAAACTCATTCCCTGGGACAGGTGGTCCTGGGTTAGCCACCAACAGAGTGAGTCTCTGGTCTTCTGATCTACTTGAATCACTGGAGACAAGTCTGTATAGTCCCCATTCCACTGTTTCAGCATGCACAGTTGTAATGGTCTTAGATGAATTCGCGCAAAAGGAACTATGTCCATTGCTGCAACCATCAACCCTACTACTTCCATGCACTGAGCTATGGAAGGACGTGGAACAGAATGAAGAACTTGACAAGCGTTTAGAAGTTTTGACTTTCTTACATCTGTCAGGAAAATCTTCATTTCTAAAGAATCTATTATTGTCCCCAAGAAAGGAACTCTTGTCGACGGAGACAGGGAACTTTTTTCTATGTTCACTTTCCATCCGTGAGATCTGAGAAAGGCCAGAACGATGTCTGTGTGAGCCTTTGCCTTTGAAAGAGACAACGCTTGTATCAGAATGTCGTCCAAGTAAGGTGCCACTGCAATACCCCTTGGTCTTAGAACCGCTAGAAGGGACCCGAGTACCTTTGTGAAAATCCTTGGAGCAGTGGCTAGCCCGAATGGGAGAGCCACAAACTGGTAATGTTTGTCCAGAAAGGCGAACCTTAGGAACTGATGATGATCTTTGTGGATAGGAATATGTAGATACGCATCCTTTAGATCCACGGTAGTCATAAATTGACCCTCCTGGATTGTAGGTAAAATCGTTCGAATGGTTTCCATTTTGAACGATGGCACTCTGAGAAATTTGTTTAGGATCTTTAAATCCAGAATTGGTCTGAAAGTTCCCTCTTTTTTGGGAACTACAAACAGATTTGAGTAAAACCCCATTCCTTGTTCCACGGTTGGAACTGGGTGTATCACTCCCATTTTTAACAGGTCTTCTACACAATGTAAGAATGCCTGTCTCTTTATTTGGTTTGAAGATAAGTGAGACATGTGGAACCTTCCCCTTGGGGGTAGTTCCTTGAATTCCAGAAGATAACCCTGAGAAACTATTTCTAGTGCCCAGGGATCCTGAACATCTCTTGCCCAAGCCTGAGCGAAGAGAGAGAGTCTGCCCCCTACTAGATCCGGTCCCGGATCGGGGGCTACTCCTTCATGCTGTTTTGTTAGCAGCAGCAGGCTTCTTGGCCTGCTTACCCTTGTTCCAGCCTTGCATCGGTTTCCAAGCTGGTTTGGTTTGCGAAGCATTACCCTCTTGTCTAGAGGCTGCAGAGTTGGAGGCCGGTCCGTTCCTGAAATTGCGAAAGGAACGAAAATTAGACTTATTCTTGGCTTTGAAAGGCCTATCTTGTGGGAGGGCGTGGCCCTTACCCCCAGTGATGTCTGAGATAATCTCTTTCAATTCTGGCCCAAAAAGGGTTTTACCCTTGAAGGGGATATTAAGCAATTTTCTCTTGGAAGATACATCCGCTGACCAAGACTTTAGCCAGAGCGCTCTGCGCGCCACAATTGCAAACCCTGAATTTTTCGCCGCTAATCTAGCTAACTGCAAAGCGGCATCTAAAATAAAGGAATTAGCTAACTTAAGTGCGTGAACTCTGTCCATAACCTCCTCATACGGAGTCTCTCTACTGAGCGACTTTTCTAGTTCCTCGAACCAGAACCACACTGCTGTAGTGACAGGAATAATGCACGAAATAGGTTGCAGGAGGTAACCTTGCTGTACAAAAATCTTTTTAAGCAAACCCTCCAATTTTTTATCCATAGGATCTTTGAAAGCACAATTATCCTCGATAGGAATAGTAGTGCGCTTGGCTAGTGTAGAAACTGCCCCCTCGACCTTAGGGACTGTCTGCCATAAGTCCTTTCTGGGGTCGACCATAGGAAATAATTTCTTAAATATAGGAGGGAGGACAAAAGGTATGCCGGGCTTCTCCCACTCCTTATTCACTATGTCCGCCACCCGCTTGGGTATAGGAAAAGCGTCGGGGTGCACCGGAACCTCTAGGAACTTGTCCATCTTGCACAATTTTTCTGGAATGACCAGGTTGTCAGAATCATCCAGAGTAGATAACACCTCCTTAAGCAGTGCGCGGAGATGCTCTAATTTAAATTTAAATGTCACAACATCAGGTTCTGCCTGTTGAGAAATTCAATCTGAAATTTCCCCATCTGACAAAACCTCCCTCATGGCCACTTCAGATTGGTGTGAGGGTATGACAGAGCAATTATCATCAGCGCCCTCCTGCTCTACAGTGTTTAAAACAGAGCAATCGCGCTTTCTCTGAAATGCAGGCTTTTTGGATACAATATTTGCTATGGAGTTATCCATTACTGCCGTCAATTGTTGCATAGTAACAAGCATTGGCGTGCTAGAAGTACTTGGGGTCTCCTGCGTGGGCAAAACTGGTGTAGACACAGAAGGAGATGATGTAGAACTATGTCTACTCCCTTCATCTGATGAATCATCTTGGGCAACTTTACTATCTGTGGCAGTACTGTCCTTACTTTGTTTGGACGCTATGGCACAATTATCACACAATTTTGAAGGGGGAGACACATTGGCTTCCATACATACAGAACATAGTTTATCTGAAGGTACAGACATGTTAAACAGGCTTAAACTTGTCAATAAAGTACAAAAACCGTTTTAAAACAAAACCGTTACTGTCTCTTTAAATTTTAAACAGGGCACACTTTATTACTGAATATGTGAAAAACTATGAAGGAATTGTTCAAATTTAAGCATTCAAAGCATTGCACCCCAAATTTCAGACCTTTAACCCTTAAATTGAGGAAACCGGAGCCGGTTACAGTTTTAACCCCTCTACAGTCCCAGCTACAGCCTTTGCTGCGACTTTACCAAACCCAGGGGGGTATACGATACCAAATGAAGCCTTCTAGGAACCTTTTCAACTACTTTCAGACCCACACACATGCAGCTGCATGTCCTGCTCTCAAAAGTAACTACGCAGTAATGGCGCGAAAATGAGGCTCAGCCTAATACAGGGAAGGCCCTTCCTGACTGGAAAGGTGTCTAAACCAGTGCCTGACGTAAAAAAAACGTTCCCCAAAGTTTAAAAAGTGTGAATTCAGTATCAAGCTGTATAAAATGCCCAAATAAAGCAATCGATCTTGCCCATAAAAGTGTCTACCAGTTTTATAGCCCATATTAAGCCCTTTATTCTGTTTGAGACTAAGAAAATGGCTTACCGGGAAATGACAGCCTTCCAGCATTACACAGTCTTGTTAGAAATATGGCTAGTCATACCTTAAGCAGAAAAGTCTGCCAACTGTTTCCCCCAACTGAAGTTATTTCATCTCAACAGTCCTATGTGGAAACAGCAAACGATTTTAGTTACTGCTGCTAAAATCATATTCCTCTCACAAACAGAACTCTTCATCTTTTTCTGTTTCAGAGTAAATAGTACATACCAGCACTATTTTAAAATAACAAACTCTTGATAGTAGAATAAAAAACTACAACTAAACACCACATACTCTTCACCATCTCCGTGGAGATGCTGCCTGTGCAACGGCAAATAGAATGACTGGGGTGGGCGGAGCCTAGGAGGGACTATATGGACAGCTTTTGCTGTGCTCTTTGCCATTTCCTGTTGGGGAAGAGAATATTCCCACAAGTTATGGATGACGCCGTGGACCGGACACACCAATGTTGGAGAAATCCATTGCTGTTCCCATGCAGGACTGTTGAAACCAGATAACATCAGTTGGGGAGAACAGTTTGCAGGCTTAACTGCTTCAGGTATGATCAGTCATTTTTCTAACAAGACCCAGTAATGCTAGAAGACTGTCAGAAATTCCCTCTGGGATAGGTAAGCCATTGTTATTAGATTCAGCAATAAAAGGATGGCTTATTTTAAGGGCTTATGCTGGTTGACACTATTGTGGGCTAATCGATTACTTTTTAGCAAGTTTTCAACTTAAATAGGTGTTTTTTTATCAACTTAAAACACTTTTGGGGATTAATTTGCGCCTGGCACTTATTTGGACACCTAATCTAGTCAGAAAGGCCCCTCCACTCTGGTATGCAGAGGAAGGAAGCCTCATTTTCGCGCCTCAATTGCGCACTTGTTTTGACTAGCCAGTTCATGCAGCTTCACGTGGGGAGTCCGGAGGCATCAGAAAGGACTCCAGGGAGGCTTATATTCTTACCAAAATAACCCTAAGGAAGGTAAAAGCCACAGGGCAAGCTGTGGCAGAGTACTGTAGTGTGTTAACCGGTTAACTGCTGTTATTAGCTCCGGTTTGGGCATTAAGGGGTTAATTGGTCTGAAAATTTGTGTGCAACCGTTTCAAAGCATCATGACACTGTGGTGAAAATTTCATAAAATTCGGATGTGTTTTTGATGGTTTTTTGATGTTTCAGTAATAAAGTGTGCACTTTTATTATTTAAAGAGACAGTAACGTTTTTGTCAAAAATAAATTTTATTGCATTGAAGTTACTTTTAAGTCTGTTAAACATGTCTGAACCTTCAGGTAGCCTATGTTCTGTATGTTCAAAGGCCAAGGTGGTTCCCCCATTAAATTTATGTGTGAAATGTGCTATAGCGTCCAAACAGCTTAAGGACCGTACAATTTCACTTAAAGATATAGCCCAAGATGATTCTTTAGCTCAAGGGTGTGAAGATAGCTTGCTATCCTCCCCTTCTGTGTCAACACCAGCTATGCCCGCGCAAGCGATGCCCAGTACATCTAACGCACCAATTGCGATTACTATGCAACAGTTAGTGGCAGTAATGGATAATTCTCTCTCAGCATTTTTATCCAAACTGCCTGCTTTTCCTAGGAAGCGTGATTGCTCAGTTTTAAACACAGAGGATGAGCAAGCAGACGCAGAGGATAAGTTATCTGTAGTTCCCTCACACCAATCTGACTTAGCGGTGAGGGAAGGCCTGTCTGAGGAAGAAATTTCTGACACAGGAAAGGTTTCTCAGCAGGCAGAGCCTGATACTATAACATTTAAATTTAAGCTAGAACACCTCCGCGCCCTACTTAAGGAGGTCCTAGCTAGACTTGATGATTGTGATCCTTTGGTGATCCCAGAAAAAATTGTGTAAAATGGACAAATTCTTAGAGGTCCCAGTACACACTGATGCGTTTCCAATACCTAAGAGGGTGGCGGATATCGTTAATAAGGAGTGGAAGAAGCCAGGAGTACCTTTTTGTTCCCCCTCCTATATTTAAGAAAATGTTCCCAATTGTTGATCCCAGAAGGGATGCGTGGAAGACGGTCCCTAAGGTAGAGGGGGCAGTTTCAACGCTAGCTAAGCGCACGACTATACCAATAGAAGACAGTTGCGCTTTCAAAGATCCTATGGATAAACAATTAGAAGGTTTACTTAAGAAAATCTTTGTTCAACAGGGTTTTCTTCTTCAACCAATTTCTTGCATTATTCCTGTAACCACTGCAGCGGCTTTTTGGTTTGAGGAACTAGAAAACTCGCTCCAGAAGGAGACTTCTTATGATGAAGTCATGGACAGAATTCAAGCCCTGAAGTTGGCTAATTCTTTCATTACAGACGCCGCTTTCCAGTTAGCTAAATTAGCGGCGAAAAATTCTGGTTTTGCAATTGTGGCGCGCAGAGTGCTTTGGTTAAAGTCTTGGTCGGTGGATGTGTCGTCCAAAACAAAATTACTTAATATTCCTTTCAAGGGTAAGACCCTATTTGGGCCAGAGTTGAAGGAAATTATTTCAGATATCACTGGGGGAAAGGGCCATGCCCTTCCACAGGATAGACCTTTCAAGGCTAAAAATAAGTCTAATTTTCGTTCCTTTCGCAATTTCAGGAACGGACCGACTTCCACCTCTACAGCCACTAGGCAAGAGGGTAACGCATCCCAGCCCAAACCAGCATGGAAGCCATTGCAAGGCTGGAACAAGGGCAAACAGGCCAAGAAGCCTGCTGCTGCTACCAAGACAGCATGAAGGGGTAGCCCCCGATCCGGGACCGGATCTAGTAGGGGGCAGACTTTCTCTCTTTGCTCAGGCTTGGGCAAGAGATGTTCCGGACCCCTGGGCACTAGAAATTGTTTCTCAGGGGTATCTTCTAGAGTTCAAGGACCTTCCTCCAAGGGGAAGGTTCCACATGTCTCGCTTATCTTTAGACCAGATAAAGAGACAGGCATTCTTACGTTGCGTAGAAGACCTATTAAAGATGGAAGTGATACACCCAGTTCCAACAGCGGAACAAGGACTGGGTTTTTACTCAAACCTGTTTGTAGTTCCCAAAAAACAAGGAACTTTCAGGCCAATTCTGGACTTAAAAATTCTAAACAAATTCCTCAGAGTTCCATCATTCAAAATGAAAACCATTCGGACAATTTTACCAACGATCCAGGAGGGTCAATACATGACTACCGTGGACTTAAAGGATGCGTACCTGCATATTCCTATCCACAAAGATCACCATCAGTTCCTGAGGTTCGCCTTTCTGGACAAGCATTACTAGTTCGTGGCTCTTCCGTTCGGTTTAGCCACTGCTCCCAGAATTTTCACAAAGCTGCTAGGGTCCCTTCTAGCGGTGCTAAGGCCGAGGGGCATTGCAGTAGCACCTTACCTAGACGACATTCTAATACAAGCGTCGTCCCTTCCCAAAGCAAGGGCTCATACAGACATTGTTCTAGCCTTTCTCAGATCTCACGGGTGGAAGGTGAACATAGAAAAAAGTTCCCTGTCCCCGTCCACAAGGGTTCCCTTTCTGGGAACAATAATAGACTCCGTAGAAATGAAGATCTTTCTGACAGAGGTCAGGAAGTTAAAGCTTCTGAACGCTTGTCGAGTTCTTCAATCCATTCCTCAGCCCTCCATAGCTCAGTGCATGGAGGTAATAGGACTAATGGTTGCGGCAATGGACGTGGTTCCTTTTGCTCGAATTCATTTAAGACCATTGCAACTGTGCATGCTCAAACAGTGGAATGGGGATTATGCAGACTTGTCTCCCCAGATTCAAATGGACCAGAAAACCAGAGACTCACTCCTCTGGTGGCTGTCTCTAGATCACCTGTCTCAGGGAATGAGTTTCTGCAGACTGGAGTGGATCATCGTCACGACCGACGCCAGTCTTTAGGGCTGGGGCGCGGTCTGGGAGTCCCTGAAGGCTCAGGGTCTATGGTCTCGGGAAGAATCTCTTCTCCCGATAAACATATTGGAATTGAGAGCGATATTCAATGCGCTCCAGGCTTGGCCTCAACTAGCGGAGGCCAGATTCATCAGATTTCAGTCGGACAACATGACGACTGTAGCGTACATCAATCATCAGGGGGGAACAAAGAGTTCCCTGGCGATGAGAGAGGTATCCAAGATCATCAAATGGGCAGAGGATCGCTCCTGCCATCTATCAGCAATTCACATCCCAGGAGTGGACAACTGGGAAGCGGATTATCTGAGTCGTCAGACTTTCCATCCGGGGGAGTGGGAACTTCACCCGGAGGTTTTTGTCCAGTTAACTCAACTATGGGGCATTCCGGATCTGGATCTGATGGCGTCACATCAGAACTCAAAAGTTCCATGTTACAGGTCCAGGGATCCCAAGGCGACACTGGTAGATGCCTTAGCAGCGCCTTGGTCGTTCAATCTAGCTTATGTCTTTCCACCGTTTCCTCTTCTCCCACGGCTAGTAGCCAGGATCAAACAGGAGAAGGCTTCGGTAATTTTGATAGCTCCTGCAGACCTGGTGAATATGTCATCGGTTCCACCATGGAAGCTACCTTTGAGGCAGGACCTTCTAATTCAAGGTCCATTCGTACATCCAAACCTAGTCTCTCTGCAACTGACTGCTTGGAGATGGAACGCTTGATTCTAGCTAAGTGTGGGTTTTCGGATTCCGTTATAGATACCCTGATTCAGGCTAGAAAGCCTGTCACTAGGAAAATTTACCATAAGATATGGCGGAAATATCTTTGTTGGTGCGAATCCAAGGGTTACTCATGGAGTAAGATTAGGATTCCAAGGATTTTAGCTTTTCTCCAAGAAGGATTGGAGAAAGGTTTGTCAGCTAGTTCCTTAAAAGGACAGATATCAGCTCTGTCTGTTTTGTTACACAAACGTCTGGCAGCATTGCCAGATGTTCAGGAGTTTGTGCAGGCTTTAGTCAGAATCAAGCCTGTCTACAGACCTGTGGCTCCTCCATGGAGTCTAAATTTAGTTCTTTCAGTTCTTCAGGAGGTTCCGTTTGAACCTCTACATTCCATAGATATTAAGTTACTATCTTGGAAAGTTTTGTTTTTGGTTGCTATCTCTTCCGCTAGAAGAGTTTCTGAATTGTCTGCTTTGCAGTGTAATTCACCCTATCTGGTGTTTCATACAGATAAGGTCGTTTTACGTACCAAACCTGGTTTTCTTCCAAAAGTGGTTTCCAATAAGAATATTAACCAGGAAATAGTTGTTCCTTCTCTGTGTCCTAACCCAGCTTCTAACAAGGAACGTCTGTTACACAATCTCGATTTGGTTCGTGCTTTGAAGTTTTACCTAAAAGCAACTAAAGATTTCAGACAAACATCGTCCTTGTTTGTCGTCTATTCTGGTAAGAGGAGAGGTCAAAAGGCGACTGCGACCTCTCTGTCTTTCTGGCTGAAAAGCATCATCCGGTTGGCTTATGAGACTGCTGGAAGGCAGCCTCCTGAACGAATTACAGCTCACTCTACTAGAGCTGTGACTTCCACTTGGGCTTTCAAGAATGAGGCTTCTGTTGAACAGATCTGTAAGGCAGCGACTTGGTCTTCACTGTATACATTTGCCAAATTTTACAAATTCGATACTTTTGCTTCTTCGGAGGCTATTTTTGGGAGAAAGGTTTTACAAGCAGTGGTGCCTTCCGTTTAGGTTACCTGACTTGTTCCCTCCCTTCATCCGTGTCCTAAAGCTTTGGTATTGGTTCCCACAAGTAAGGATGAAGCCGTGGACCGGATACACCAATGTAGGAGAAAACAGAATTTATGTTTACCTGATAAATTTCTTTCTCCTACGGTGTATCCGGTCCACGGCCCTCCCTGGCATTTTAGTCAGGTTTAAATTTATTTTTTATAAACTACAGTCACCACTGCACCCTATGGTTCTCATTTTTCTCCTAACCGTCGGTCGAATGACTGGGGGGGCGGAGCCTGAGGGGAGCTATATGGACAGCTTTGCTGTGTGCTCTCTTTGCCACCTCCTGTAGGGATTGAGAATTTCCCACAAGTAAGGATGAAGCCGTGGACCGGATACACCGTAGGAGAAAGAAATTTATCAGGTAAACATAAATTCTGTTTTTTCCAAGCTTTTTGCTTAGGGAATGTTTTTCTGCCTGGATTCGGGATACTTTGCATTCTTCTCCCTTGGGTGTGGTCCTCTGGAACGTTAATCTGAAAGGATTATGGAGACTAGCTTTTCTTTCTATTATCTTTCGGGTGACTGTTCTCATTCTCATTTCCCTTAGTGTTGTCCTTGGGGCCTTTGGGCTCTAGAGAAATTGCGTCACTTTGTCGTGGCCTTGCACCTTGTGACCTCCGGCTAAGGGTGTTCTCTTCCCTTTCGCCTGGGAATTACGAGTGAGTCCTGTACCCGTTCTCCGGGTTTCCCGGTTCTCATCCCCTGTGAGGTCTGATTGCTTCAGGCAGGGTATCTTGTGTTCCCTGAGGTTGTCGTTCTAGGATGATTCTGGGTCCAGGGTTCTTGTCTTGGATGTCTGGAGACCTTGTGATCTGTGGACTGGTTCGGGACGACCCAGTTTTTTCAGGGGCCCTATGTTGCAACATAGGGGCTAGCTCATTGGGCTTGCAAGCAGGAAGGCCAGAGTTCACATTCACCTTGGGGTACTGGTTATAAACTTCAAGGCCTGACTTGTCCTTTGGACGGAGTGTGCTCCTTTTCATGGGGAGTTTTTTCTCTGTTGGGTCAACAGTGATGTCTGGATGAGGGGATAGTGTGTCTTCCTTATGAGCTTGGTTTCCTCTCTCTAGAGGGTCATTGTCCTGCCCTGTGTGTGGGAGGTTGGATCAGGTGGCTTTTTTCTGTAAGGGGCAGCATCTGCTGCTCTGTGGGCTCTGTTCCACCTGTTGGAAATTGATCTCTCTACGTAGAGACTGTTTTTAAGAGAGTTGTGACAGGTATTCCTACGGATCTACTGCACTTTTCGCTGTTCCAGGTCCTAGGGGGTTCTTTTTAGGAGTGCCTTATTTTGGAGGAGCGGAATGGGTTGGCACCCGAGCTTCGTTGGGGTGCGTGAGTCCCCCCCTTTTTCTTCCATTCCCAGGGGGCTTGTGGTTAGGGTCTTTCTGTCCCCCCTGTCTATTGGACATGTCTGTCGCTTGGGCTGGTCCGGTGTTGGCGCAGGATCTTAGAGATGTTGCTCTATTTCGTCCTCGGAGCATTCGAGGTATGGTTAACCTCTTTGAGGTTTCTCCTTTCTCCATCAAGATTTGTGGGAAGGACTGGCGGCTCTTAGCCTGCAACGTTATCTGCTGTTTATTGGATACTTAGCATTCTGAAGGATCCTATCTTCAGCTGTCTTCTACTTGCCCTGCAAGTATTTAAGTTTCAGAGTCATTTTTAGATGACTGCAGCATGCAGTGTTTTTGCCTCAGGTGTTGTTCGTCAGACCTATCTGAGCTTGCTGCACGAGGTTTTGTTTCTGAATGTTTCGTATTCTAAACTACCTTTCTCCTGTTAAGTGTGGTCAGTCCACGGGTCATCATTACTTCTGGGATATTAACTCCTCCCCAACAGGAAGTGCAAGAGGATCACCCAAGCAGAGCTGCTATATAGCTCCTCCCCTCTACGTCACACCCAGTCATTCTCTTGCACCCAACTAATAGATAGGATGTGTGAGAGGACTGTGGTGATTATACTTAGTTTTTATATCTTCAATCAAAAGTTTGTTATTTTAAAACAGCACCGGGAGTGTGTTGTTCCTTCTCAGGTAGAATTTGAAGAAGAATCTAGCTGAGTTTTTGGATGATTTTAGCCGGCGTAGCTAAATTCATTTTGCTGTTCTCGGCCATTCTGAGGAGTGAGGTAAACTTCAGATCAGGGGACAGCGGGCAGGTTCACCTGCAAAGAGGTATGTTGCAGTATATTATTTTCTGAGGAATGGAATTGACTAAGAAAATACTGCCAATACCAATATAATGTAAGTTCAGCCTTAAATGCAGTAGTAGCAACTGGTATCAGGCTGTTTATGTATATATGTGTACACTTCAGTATTCTGGGGAATGGCACTTCTCTGGGTAATACTATATGCATATAATCTTTAGCCTTACTTGCAGTGGGAACGTCTAGCAACAGGCTGTTTAATGACATTTCATGATATTTAATTTTAAACGTTTTTGCTGGCATGCTAAATTGTTTAAATATCTGAGGTACTGGGTGAAAAATTGTTTTTGGGCACTGTTTTTCCACTTGGCTGTCGTTTATTTTAATTTGAGACAGTTTACTGAACTTCCCTCACTGCTGTGGGTGAGGGGGAGGGGCCTATTTTGGCGCTTTTGCTACGCATCAGAAATTCAGTCAAAAGTCTTTTTCTCTTCCTGCATGATCCGGATCGTCTCTACAGAGCTCAAGGGTCTTCAAAAATTATTTTGAGGGAGGTAATCACTCACAGCAGACCTGTGAGATTGTGCTTTGACTGTGATAAAAAACGTTTATATTTTGTACTTGTATATTTTGTACTTGTGTATTTGTTTCTCTGCTATTAAGGGTTAGTTATCCATTGCTAATGGGGGCAATCCTTTGCTAAATTTATGCTTTTACTGGGAAAAATCTGATTGTTATAATTTTTCCGGTTTCCTTATTATTAAACTGTCATAATTTTTTTCTGTGCTTCTTAAAGGCACAGTGCGTTTTTCATATTACTTGTAATTTGAGTGAAAAGTATTTCCAAGCTTGCTAGTTTAATTGCTAGTTTGTTAAACATGTCTGACTCAGAGGAATATCTCTGTGCTATATGTGCAAAAGCCAAGGTAGAGCCCAATAGAAATTTATGTACTAATTGCATTGATGCTACTTTGAATAAGAGTCATTCTGTACAAATTGAACATCATTCACCAAACAACGAGGGGGAAGTTATGCCGACTAACTTGCCTCACGTGTCAGTACCTGCATCTCCCGCTCGGGAGGTGCGTGATATTGTAACGCCGAGTACTTCAGGGCGGCCATTACAAATCACACTACAGGACATGGCTAATGTTATGACTGAAGTTTTGTCTAAATTACCAGAACTTAGAGGTAAGTGAGATCACTCTGGGGTGAGAACAGAGTGCGCTGATAATATTAGGGCCATGTCAGATACTGCGTCACAATTTGCAGAACATGAGGACGGAGAGCTTCATTCTGCAGGTGACGGATCTGATCCAAATAAACTGGATTCAGACATTTCAAATTTTAAGTTTAAGCTGGAAAACCGTGTATTACTAGGGGAGGTCTTAGCGGCTCTGAATGATTGTAACACAGTTGCAATACCAGAGAAATGTGTAGGTTGGATAAATATTTTGCTGGTACCATCGAGTACTGACGTTTTTCAATACCTAAGAGACTTACTGAAATTGTTACTAAGGAGTGGGATAGACCCGGTGTGCCTTTCTCACCCCCTCCTATATTCAGAAAGATGTTTCCAATAGACACCACCACACGGGACTTATGGCAAACGGTCCCTAAGGTGGAGGGAGCAGTTTCTACTTTAGCTAAACGTACCACTATCCCGGTGGAGGATAGCTGCGCCTTTTCAGATCCAATGGATAAAAAATTAGAGGGTTACCTTAAGAAAATGTTTGTTCAACAAGGTTTTATATTGCAACCCCTTGCATGCATTGCGCCTGTCACGGCTGCAGCAGCATTTTGGTTTGAGTCTCTGGAAGAGACCCTTGAATCAGCTCCATTAGATGAGATTACACACAAGCTTAAAACCCTTAAACTAGCTAATTCATTTATTTCTGATGCCGTAGTACACTTAACTAAACTTACGGCTAAGAATTCCGGATTCGCCATTCAAGCACGAACATACCTTTCAAAGGGCAGACCTTATTCGGGCCCGGTTTGAAGGAAATTATCGCTGACATTACAGGAGGTAAAGGCCATGCCCTGCCTCAAGACAGAGCCAAACCTAGGGCTAGACAGTCTAATTTCGTGCCTTTCGTAACTTCAAGGCAGGAGCAGCATCAACTTCCTCCTCAACTTCCTCTGCACCAAAACAGGAAGGAGCTGTTGCTCGATACAGACAAGGCTGGAAACCTAACCAGTCCTGGAACAAGGGCAAGCAGGCCAGAAAACCTGCTGCTGCCCCTAAGACAGCATGAAGTGAGGGCCCCGATCCTGGAACGGATCTAGTGGGGGGCAGACTCTCTCTCTTCGCCCAGGCTTGGGCAAGAGATGTCCAGGATCCCTGGGCGTTAGAGATCATATCTCAGGGATATCTTCTGGACTTCAAAGCCTCTCCCCCAAAAGGGAGATTTCATCTTTCAAGGTTGTCAACAAACCAGATAAAGAAAGAAGCGTTTCTACTCTGTGTACAAGATCTTTTACTAATGGGAGTGATCCATCCGGTTCCGCGGTCGGAACACGGACAAGGGTTTTTACTCAAATCTGTTTGTGGTTCCCAAGAAAGAAGGAAACTTCAGACAATCTTGGATTTAAAGATCCTAAACAAATTCCTAAGAGTTCCATCGTTCAAAATGGAAAACTATCTCGGACAATCTTACCCATGATCCAAAAGGGTCAGTACATGACCACAGTGGATTTAAAGGATGCCCTACCTTCATATACCGATTCACAAAGATCATTAACGGTATCTAAGGTTTGCCTTCCTAGACAGGCATTACCAGTTTGTAGCTCTTCCATTCGTGGTTGGCTACGGCTCCAAGAATCTTCACAAAGGTTCTGGGCTCTCTTCTGGCGGTGCTAAGGCCGCGAGGAATTTCAGTGGCTCCGTACTAGACGACATTCTGATACAAGCGTCAAGCTTTCAAACTGCCAGGTCTCATACAGAGTTAGTACTGGCATTTCTAAGGTCGCATGGGTGGAAGGTGAACGTAGAGAAGAGTTCTCTCTTACCACTCACAAGGGTTCCCTTCTTGGGGACTCTTATAGACTCTGTAGAAATGAAGATTTACCTGACAGAAGACAGGTTAACAAAGCTTCAAAATGCTTGCCGTGTCCTTCATTCCATTCAACACCCGTCAGTGGCTCAAAGCATGGAGGTAATCGGCTTAATGGTAGCGGCAATGGACCTAGTACCTTTGCACGCCTACATCTCAGACCGCTGCAATTATGCATGCTAAGTCAGTGGAATGGGGATTACTCAGATTTGTCCCCTACTCTGAATCTGGATCAAGAGACCAGAAATTCTCTTCTATGGTGGCTTTCTCGGCCACATCTGTCCAGGGGCATGCCATTCAGCAGACCCAGATTGGACAATTGTAACAACAGACACCAGCCCTACTAGGTTGGGGCGCTGTCTGGAATTCCCTGAAGGCTCAGGGATCATGGACTCAGGAGGAGAGTCTCCTTCCAATAAACATTCTGGAATTGAGAGCTGTTCTCAATGCCCTTCTGGCTTGGCCTCAGTTAACAACTCGGAGGTTCATCAGGTTTCAGTCGGACAACATCACGACTGTAGCTTACATCAACCATCAAGGAGGGACAAGAAGCTCCCTAGCGATGATGGAAGTATCAAGGATAATTCGCTGGGAGAGTCTCACTCTTGCCCACCTGTCAGCGATCCCACATTCCTGGAGTGGAGAACTGGGAGGCGGATTTCCTAAGTCGTCAGACTTTTCATCCCGGGGGAGTGGGAACTTCATCCGGAGGTCATTTGCCCAAATACTTCGACGTTGGGGCAAACCAGAGAAGATCTCATGGCGTCTCGCCAGAACGCCCAAGCTTCCCTTGTTACGGGTCCATGGGACCCGGGAGCGGTCCTGGTAGATGCTTTGACAGCACCTTGGACCCTTCGGGATGGCCTATGTGTTTCCACCCTTCCCGATGCTTCCTCGATGATTGCCCAGGATCAAACAGGAGCGAGCATCGGTGATTCTAATAGCGCCTGCGTGGCCACGCAGGACCTGGGATTGCAGCTTCTAGTGGACATGTCATCCTGTCCACCTTGGTCTCTGCCTCTGAGACAGGACCTCCTAATTCAGGGTCCTTTCAAACATCAAAATCTAATTTCTCTGAAGCTGACTGCTTGGAAATTGAACGCTTGATTTTATCAAAGCGTGGTTTTTCGGAGTCAGTTATTGATACCTTAATACAGGCTAGGAAGCCTGTTACCAGAAAGATTTACCATAAAATATGGCGTAAATACTTACATTGGTGCGAATCCAAGAGTTACTCATGGAGTAAAGTTAGGATTCCTAGGATATTGTCTTTTCTACAAGAAGGTTTAGAAAGGGTTTATCTGCTAGTTCCTTAAAGGGACAAGATCTCGGCTCTGTCCATTCTTTTACACAAACGTCTGTCAGAGTTCCAGACGTTCAGGCTTTTTGCCAGGCTTATGGCCAGGATTAAGCCTGTGTTTAAAACTGTTGTCCACCATGGAGCTTAAATTTAGTTCCTTAACGTTTTACAGGGCGTTCCGTTTTGAACCCCTTCATTCCATTGAAATCAAGCTGTTATCTTGGAAAGTTCTGTTTTTAATGGCTATTTCCTCGGCTCGTAGAGTCTCTGAGTTATCAGCGCTTACATTGTGATTCTCCGTATCTGATTTTTCATTAAGATAAGGTTGTTATGCGTACTAAACCTGGGGTTCTTACCCTAAGGTTGTCACTAACAAGAATATCATCAAGAGATTGTTGTGCCATCATTGTGTCCAAATCCTTCTTCAAAGAAGGAACGACTTCTGCACAATCTAGATGTAGTCCGTGCCCTGAAATTTTATTTACAGGCAACTAAAGATTTCGCCAAACTTCTTCCCTGTTTGTCGTTTATTCTGGACAGAGGAGAGGTCAAAAAGCTTCTGCTACCTCTCTCTCTTTTTGGCTTCGTAGCATAATACGTTTAGCCTATGAGACTGCTGGACAGCAGCCTCCTGAGAGACTTACAGCTCATTCCACTAGAGCTGTGGCTTCCACTTGGGCCTTTAAGAATGAGGCCTCTGTTGAACAGATTTGCAAGGCTGCAACTTGGTCAATCTCTTCATACTTTTTCCAAATTTTACAAATTTGACACTTTTGCTTCGTTCGGAGGCTGTTTTTGGGAGAAAGGTACTTCAGGCAGTGGTTCCTTCCGTATAAAGATCCTGGCCTGTCCCTCCCGTCATCCGTGTACTTTAGCTTTGGTATTGGTATCCCAGAAGTAATGATGACCCGTGGACTGACCACACTTAACAGGAGAAAACATAATTTATGCTTACCTGATAAATTCCTTTCTCCTGTTTTGTGGTCAGTCCACGGCCCCGCCCTGTTTTTTATGGCAGGTCTAAATTTTTTAAATTATACTCAGTCACCACTGCACCCTATAGTTTCTCCTTTCTCGTTTGGTTCTTGGTCGAATGACTGGGTGTGACGTAGAGGGGAGGAGCTATATAGCAGCTCTGCTTGGGTGATCCTCTTGCACTTCCTGTTGGGGAGGAGTTAATATCCCAGAAGTAATGATGACCCGTGGACTGACCACACTACAGGAGAAAGGAATTTATCAGGTAAGCATAAATTATGTTTTTTGCAACTTGGGGACCTTCGTCTTTCAGTTGCTTTCTAGAGTGAGGTTTCACTGTGTTAGGGTAAGATCCTCTCTCTGTTTCAGACTCCCGGCCTTATCCCGTGGTTTCTGTATTTCTGGGGTCTAGGCGTTGCCTCCCCTTGTTTCTATGAGACTGGTTGGGTCTCTGTTAGCTGACGCGGTTTCTCTGTTTTTTTGCTCTGTGTTTGTGCCCTTTTTAGGAGTTCCCTATGCTAGTTGGACAGACTAGCTCAGCATACTAATGCACAGTGGCTACTCTGCACTGTAGCAAACCGCGGGTTGCAAGTTCAATCCCCGGGGAGGTCTACTCGGCCTTTTCCTCCTTTCGAGGTTGATAAAATGAGCAGCGCCTCTGAGTCCCTTAAGGGGGATTATCCACGCTTTACAAGTACTATCTTGTTTCTCCTTGTCTTTTCTTCTTTTGTGGAAGATTACGGTAGTTTGTTCCCTTTCTTTAGTAAGGGGTGTGTTGTTTGGAGACCGACGACCTGGGCGACGGTGTCTCTTGGAGGCTGTTGACTAGTTTGAGTCTAGTTCCTGCGGTCTCTAGCAAGGCTTGTGGACTATCTGCGGGTCAGTGTCCTGGGTCTTTTCCTTTGTTTCAAAGTTGCTCTCGGCTTCAGAACGAAGCGGGATTTTGTTGGGTAGGGGTTTTCAGGTCTGGTGCCCTCAGAATGGGCCCACCTCTTGTACCCTCCCGTTTTTTGCATTCAGTGTCCTCTATGGCTTGGGTATTGTTTTCCCAAAAGTAAAGGAATGCTGCTGTGGGACTCTTTCCATTTATGAAGAAAAACTTAATTTATGCTTACCTGATAATTTTCTTTTCTTCAGATGGCAAGAGTCCACAGCTCGCCGCCCGTGTTGTTTTTATGTGGGCGGCCGTAATTTTTTTCTTCTGGCATCTTTTCACCCTGATATGTCTTCTACTGTTCCCTTGTTCCTCAGGAGAATGACCTGGGGGATGAGGGAAGTGGGAGGAATATTTAAGCCTTTGGCTGTGGTGTCTTTGCCTCCCACTTGGTGGCCAGGTTCTGAATTCTAAAAAGTAATGAATTCTGCTGTGGACTCTTTCCATCTGAAGAAAATAAAATGATCAGGTAAGCATAATTTAAGTTTTTTAGACGTACCTAAACAATTTACAAGGCATCACACATTTTCAGGCTGTAAAACAAAAGTCAAGGATAGTGTTCCTTTAAAACGATATGAAGCAGTATTCTCTAGTAAAAACAAATATGCAAATCAAAGTAAATATTCTCTTTCCCTGCAAAACGAGCGCTTATAAATTCTCACTGTAGCCCTCTGTCCCTTGGAGATGAGGAGAGCAGGACACGTGGTAACTTGGGTTTCATTATGTTCTCTTCTGAGCATGGGCAAAAACGGACTGCTATTTCTCTTGCTTTCATTAAACAGTTTCATGTTGCTCTAGAAGATTTATGACATCAGGATAGATAAGCCTTCCTGTAGACACCCCAGCCCTTGTAGGGCTGTGTCCTGAAGTAAATGGACATGCACAAATGTTAAAGTAAAAAAAAGGAATAAAAATTAAAATCCCTTTTTAAAATGGTGAATAATACATATTGCAATGGTTTCTATTAGTATAAGCATTGCTTAGTGTTTTTTCTTTTTGTTACAACGATTTATATCCCTTTTTAATGGTTAATTATCCCACTGCAAAGATCTGATCCCAGGTTATTGCCCGTTGTCCGAGATATGTCCATGTAAGGGCATTTCCTAATGATCATTGTGGTATATTATTGATGACCATCTCTTATACTACACCAGAGTCCTTCAGCTTTTTTGCTCTGTCCTCCCTTTTGGCTTTACAAACATATAATAAACACGTGCATGCACACATGTATGAATAATACTTTGTGCACACATGCGTGTTATAGGAACTGTAAAATAAATCCATATTATTATCGTTGTTAATTAAAATATGTATCTCTTATTATTTAGGTCTAGTTTCCACTGCTGTTGTAACCTGGTGTGTAACAACAAATATATTCCTTATAGTCTATGGAGTTTAATGTCAATGCCATTTTACCACAGTAATGGATACAAGGCCTCTGTGATTTGGCCTGTTGGCCACTTTAATTTTTTTTCTTTTGCATAATTAGGAGAGATGGGGACTCTCACAGTCATTCTTCAAACCTTGTTGGGCCTAAAAAGACATGGCTGGGCACACCGCTGGAAGACATGAGGAGAATGCCGGTGTGTGCCATGGCTCAACCACCTCTCAGACCATCCGGCAACCACACTGTTACTGTCAAGGTAAGAAAATGAAGCACACTAAGGAAAAATCTATTTAACTATTGTAGTAAATATTCATGTCTTGTTTTATAATCTTTCTTTTCTTTACTGCAAAACTAGATAAAGTTCTATCCTTATCTATTGACACCCCTTGCATTACGTTGTCATGTTTTTTTTATACAGTGTTTTTCATAGGGATTTTGTGGTCCTAGACATATTGTTATGTGCAGGTGACGTCATATTAAAGGCCACATGAAAAACTATTTTTTGTAAAAGGGGGTGACAGACAAAAAAATCCCCAATCCTTTCCAATTAGTTTTTCTTTCCTAAGATATGGAGAGTCCACAACGTCATTCCAATTACTAGTGGGAATATCACTCCTGGCCAGCAGGAGGAGGCAAAGAGCACCACAGCAAAGCTGTTAAGTGTCACTCCCCTACCTATAATCCCCAGTAATTCTCTTTGCCTTTGTCAATGGAGGAGGTGAAGTTTGGTGTCTGAAGAAATTAATTCCTTTTTCTGGTACTTTTCCCTGCAAGCAAGTATTTGGGCTCAGCGGAATCCATGTCAATCTCTTCAGTAGAGTAGTGGTGTCTTTTATGCAGTTAGGAAGTTGTGAGGTAGTCCTTGCTTTCCTAACACATTGCTGCCCATGGTACAGAAAGCCAGAGTTGGTTACTCTGTTCTTTCTTTTTCTACAGGTTCTTTCACACCTTGTGAGCTGTCTTCCTGCCGGACAGCTAGGCTGCAGGTAAGTGCTTTTGTCTTCTAGGTCTTGGAGACTTGCACTTCAGAAGAATATGTCATATGCAGTAGATGGGGACATTTTTAAAAACTTTATACAGGATTTTCTTTGGCAGTGGGCAGGCACATTATGTATGTTGAGACTAGGGGTTAATCTTCCCTTTATTGGGACGTTTTTCCTCTTTGTGCTAATTTTGTTGAAATACTTTTAGTATGTGTGTGGCTTATGTTTTATACAGGGATTTATGTATAAACTTAAAATTTGGCAGTTGGTTTTCTTTGCTTGCTTAGCTAGAACAGGCTAACTGACAGACTGCTTGAGCATTTGTGTAAATTAAGCTACGGTGTTGTAGGCAGAGGGAAACGCGCGCCTTTTACTTGCTGTGTAGTTTCCTCTCTCTGCCGGTCATGTGACTTCTCTCTGCTGTCGGATATTCGTGGAGCGGCGTCATTGAATTTCAGTCTCTTCAGTCCATCAGTGTCGATCGTTTTAGAGACTTCTGGCAGCCAAATTGTGTACGGTAAGGCACCTCAGCCTGTCTGAGGTGTAGGGGGCCTGATTGGTTTATTATTTTAAAGAATTTTTGCATAACGTTAAGCGGCTGTGGTATTAAAAAATCCTAAAGTGACAGTGTATTTAAAAAATTTATACTATTTTGGGGAATTTTTTTATTTGGTATTATGGACATGGACCAAGACTCTGTGTTAACATATTGTTGGAAATGATTATTAACATTGTTTTTGACTTTAAAAATCATAATTATTTATATTCTTTGTGTATGTACCAGATTTTGCTACCCCTTCACAAGTATTTTGTATTTTGTTTTTATCTGATCTGCTTCATTGACTGTGGACACACACCTCACAAATCAAATGCACAAGTTGATAACCAATGATTGCATTATTTAACCATATGAATGTTCTTATTGGTGTGCTGCCCCTTTAAATGAAGCAACTGTTTATACTTGTCCCCAGCATCTATGATTAAGCGCAAGTATGCGTGAAACATGTTAGACTGCTGTCTCCTTCCCTGTTTGTTTGTGACTTTGTTCACCTTCATGTGTATTTTTTAACATTGGAAATAAACATACCGTTTTACTGATGCTCAGTAGCCTTCCACCTCTTCTTTTTGTACTAAAGATTTTCGCCAAACATCTATCCGGTTTGTTGTTTACTCTGGACAGAGGAGAGGTCAGAAGGCCTCGGCAACCTCTCTTTCTTTTTGGCTTCGGAGTATAATCCGTTTAGCCTATGAGACTGCTGGACAGCAGCCTCCTGAAAGGATTACAGCTCATTCTACTAGAGCTGTGGCTTCCACCTGGGCCTTTAAAAATGAGGCCTCTGTTGAACAGATTTGAAAGGCTGCAACTTGGTCTTCCCTTCATACTTTTTTCAAATTTTACAAATTTGATACTTTTGCTTCTTCGGAGGCTGTTTTTGGGAGAAAGGTTCTACAGGCAGTGGTTCCTGCCTTGTCCCTCCCATCATCCGTGTACTTTAGCTTTGGTATTGGTATCCCACAAGTAATGGATGATCCGTGGACTGGATACACTTAACAAGAGAAAAACATAATTTATGCTTACCTGATAAATTTATTTCTCTTGTAGTGTATCCAGTCCACGGCCCGCCCTGTCCTTTTCAGGCAGGTCTAAATTTTAATTAAACTACAGTCACCACTGCACCCTATGGTTTCTCCTTTTCTCGGCTTGTTTCGGTCGAATGACTGGATATGGCAGTGAGGGAGGAGCTATATAGCAGCTCTGCTGTGGGTGATCCTCTTGCAACTTCCTGTTGGGAAGGAGAATATCCCACAAGTAATGGATGATCCGTGGACTGGATACACTACAAGAGAAATAAATTTATCAGGTAAGCATAAATTATGTTTTCAGACAGTCAGTTTCATTATTAGGGATAATGCATATAAATTATCAATTTTTTCTTACCTTTATATTGACTTTTTTTTTTTCTTCCCTGAGGGCTGTTAGGCTCGCGGGGGCTGAAAATGCTTCATTTCTCTAGTTAAGTGTATCCAGTCTACGGAACATCCATTACTTATGGGATATTCTCCTTCCCAACATGGATCACCCACAGCAGAGCTGCTATATAGCTCCTCCCCTAACTGCCATATCCAGTCATTCTCTTGCAAGCCTCAACCAAGATGGAGGTCGTAAGAGGAGTGTGGTGTTTTATACTTAGTTTATTTCTTCAATCAAAAGTTTGTTATTTTTGAATGGTACCGGAGTGTGCTGTTTATCTCAGGCAGTATTTAGAAGAAGAATCTGCCAGCATTTTTCTATGATCTTAGCAGAAAGTAACTAAGATCCATGGCTGTTCTCACATATTCTGAGGAGTGAGGTAACTTCAGAGAGGGAATGGCGTGCAGGTTTTCCTGCAATAAGGTATGTGCAGTTAATATTTTTCTAGGGATGGAATTTGCTAGAAAATGCTGCTTATACCGGATTAATGTAAGTAAAGCCTTAAATGCAGTGATAGCTACTGGTATCAGGCTTATTAATAGAGATGCATACTCTTATAAAAATGTAATATAAAACGTTTGCTGGAATGTTAATCGTTTTTATATATGTTTGGTGACAAAACTTATTGGGTCCTAGTTTTTTTCCACATGGCTGGTTTGATTTCTGCCTAGAGACAGTTTCCTGAAGCTTTCCACTGTTGCAATATGAGTGGGAAGGGCCTATTTTAGTGCTTTTCTGTGCAGCTAAAAATACTGACAGAGACATTCAGCTTCCCTCTGCATGATACATGACATCTCTGAAGGGCTCAAAAGGCTTCAAAGTCGTGTTTGAGGAGGGTAACAATCACAGTAGACTGTGGCAGTTGTTGTGACTGTGTTTAAAAAACGTTTTCTCCAACATAGGTGTGTCCGGTCCACGGCGTCATCCTTACTTGTGGGATATTCTCCTCCCCAACAGGAAATGGCAAAGAGCCCAGCAAAGCCGGCCACACGATCCCCCCCCAGGCTCCGCCCACCCCCAGTCATTCTCTTTGCCGTTGTACAGGCAACATCTCCACGGAGATGGCTTAGAGTTTTTTAGTGTTTAACTGTAGTTTTTCATCCGCCGTTTCCTCTCATTCCCAGGCTGGTAGCCAGGATCAATCAGGAGAGGGCGTCGGTGATCTTGATAGCTCCTGCGTGGCCACGCAGGACTTGGTATGCAGATTTGGTGAATATGTCATCGGCTCCACCTTGGAAGCTACCTTTGAGACGAGACCTTCTTGTTCAGGGTCCGTTCGAACATCCGAATCTGGTTTCACTCCAGCTGACTGCCTGGAGATTGAACCGCTTGATTTTATCGAAGCGAGGTTTCTCAGATTCTGTTATCGATACTCTTGTTCAGGCCAGAAAGCCTGTAACTAGAAAGATTTACCACAAAATTTGGAAAAAATATATCTGTTGTGTGAATCTAAAGGATTCCCTTGGGACAAGGTTAAGATTCCTAGGATTCTATCCTTCCTTCAAGAAGGATTGGAAAAAGGATTATCGGCAAGTTCCCTGAAGGGACAGATTTCTGCCTTGTCGGTGTTACTTCACAAAAAGCTGGCAGCTGTGCCAGATGTTCAAAGCCTTTGTTCAGGCTTTGGTTAGAATTAAGCCTGTTTACAAACCTTTGACTCCTCCTTGGAGTCTCAATTTTAGTTCTTTCAGTTCTTCAGGGGGTTCCGTTTGAACCCCTTACATTCCGTTGATATTAAGTTATTATCTTGGAAAGTTTTATTTTTAGTTGCAATTTCTTCTGCTAGAAGAGTTTCAGAATTATCTGCTCTGCAGTGTTCCCCTCCTTATCTGGTGTTCCATGCAGATAAGGTGGTTTTACGTACTAAACCTGGTTTTCTTCCGAAAGTTGTTTCTAACAAAAACATTAACCAGGAGATTATCGTGCCTTCTCTGTGTCCGAAACCAGTTTCAAAGAAGGAACGTTTGTTGCACAATTTGGATGTTGTTCGCGCTCTAAAATTCTATTTAGATGCTACAAAGGATTTTAGACAAACATCTTCCTTGTTTGTTGTTTATTCAGGTAAAAGGAGAGGTCAAAAAGCAACTTCTACCTCTCTCTCTTTTTGGATTAAAAGCATCATCAGATTGGCTTACGAGACTGCCGGACGGCAGCCTCCCGAAAGAATCACAGCTCATTCCACTAGGGCTGTGGCTTCCACATGGGCCTTCAAGAACGAGGCTTCTGTTGATCAGATATGTAGGGCAGCGACTTGGTCTTCACTGCACACTTTTACCAAATTTTACAAGTTTGATACTTTTGCTTCTTCTGAGGCTATTTTTGGGAGAAAGGTTTTGCAAGCCGTGGTGCCTTCCATTTAGGTGACCTGATTTGCTCCCTCCCTTCATCCGTGTCCTAAAGCTTTGGTATTGGTTCCCACAAGTAAGGATGACGCCGTGGACCGGACACACCTATGTTGGAGAAAACAGAATTTATGTTTACCTGATAAATTTCTTTCTCCAACGGTGTGTCCGGTCCACGGCCCGCCCTGGTTTTTTTAATCAGGTCTGATAATTTATTTTCTTTAACTACAGTCACCACGGTACCATATGGTTTCTCCTATGCTAATATTCCTCCTTAACGTCGGTCGAATGACGGGGGTGGGCGGAGCCTGGGGGGGATCGTGTGGCCGGCTTTGCTGGGCTCTTTGCCATTTCCTGTTGGGGAGGAGAATATCCCACAAGTAAGGATGACGCCGTGGACCCGGACACACCGTTGGAGAAAGAAATTTATCAGGTAAACATAAATCTGTTTTTGTCATTTATTATTCTGTTTTTGTTATTAAGGGGTTAATCATCCATTTGCAAGTGGGTGCAATGCTCTGCTGACTTGTTACATACACTGTAAAATTTTTGTTAGTGTAACTGCCTTTTTTCACTGTTATTTCAAATTTGTCAAAATTTGTTTCTCTTAAAGGCACAGTAACATTTTTTTTATATTGCTTGTTAACTTGCTTTAAGTGTTTTCCAAGCTTGCTAGTCTCATTGCTAGTCTGTACAAACATGTCTGAAACAGAGGATACTTGTTCATTATGTTTAAAAGCCATGGTGGAGCCCCATAGGAGAATGTGTACTAAATGTATTGATTTCACCTTAAACAGTAAAGATCAGTCTTTATCTATAAAAGAATTGTCACCAGAGGGGTCTGTCGAGGGGGAAGTTATGCCGACTAACTCTCCCCAAGTGTCGGACCCTTCGCCTCCCGCTCAAGGGACGCACGCTAATATGGCGCCAAGTACATCAGGGACGCCCATAGCGATTACTTTGCAGGACATGGCTGCAATCATGAATAATACCCTGTCAGAGGTATTATCCAGATTGCCTGAATTGAGAGGCAAGCGCGATAGCTCTGGGGTTAGATGTGATACAGAGCGCGTAGATGCTGTAAGAGCCATGTCTGATACTGCGTCAAAATATGCAGAACCTGAGGACGGAGAGCTTCAGTCTGTGGGTGACGTCTCTGATTCGGGGAGACCTGATTCAGAGATTTCTAATTTTAAATTTTAGCTTGAGAACCTCCGTGTATTGCTTGGGGAGGTATTAGCTGCTTTGAATGACTGTGACACAATTGCAGTGCCAGAGAAATTGTGTAGGCTGGATAAATACTATGCAGTGCCGGTGAGTACTGATGTTTTTCCAATACCTAAAAGGCTTACAGAAATTATTAGTAAGGAGTGGGATAGGCCCGGTGTGCCCTTTTCCCCACCTATATTTAGAAAAATGTTTCCAATAGATGCCACTACACGGGACTTATGGCAGACTGTCCCTAAGGTGGAGGGAGCAGTTTCTACTTTAGCAAAGCGTACCACTATCCCGGTTGAGGACAGTTGTGCTTTTTCAGATCCAATGGATAAAAAATTAGAGGGTTACCTTAAGAAAATGTTTATTCAACAAGGTTTTATTTTACAGCCCCTTGCATGCATTGCGCCTGTCACTGCTGCGGTGTCATTCTGGTTTGAGGTCCTGGAAGAGGCCATCCATACAGCTCCATTGACTGAAATTGTTGACAAGCTTAGAACTCTTAAGCTAGCTAACTCATTTGTTTCTGATGCCATTGTTCATTTAACTAAACTAACGGCTAAGAATTCCGGATTCGCCATCCAGGCGCGTAGGGCGCTATGGCTCAAATCCTGGTCAGCTGATGTGACTTCAAAGTCTAAATTACTCAACATTCCTTTCAATTGGCAGACCTTATTCGGGCCTGGTTTGAAAGAAATTATTGCTGACATTACTGGAGGTAAGGGTCATACCCTTCCTCAGGACAGGGCCAAATCAAAGGCCAAACAGTCTAATTTTCGTGCCTTTCGAAATTCCAAGGCAGGTGCAGCATCAACTTCCTCCGCTTCAAGACAAGAGGGAACTTTTGCTCAATCTAAGCAGGCCTGGAAACCTAACCAGTCCTGGAACAAAGGCAAGCAGGCCAGAAAGCCTACTGCTGCCTCTAAGACTGCATGAAGGAACGGCCCCCTATCCGGCGATTCTGGAGTTAAGAGCAATATTCAATGCTCTTCTGGCTTGGCCTCAGTTAGCAACACTGAGGTTCATCAGATTTCAGTCGGACAATATCACGACTGTGGCTTACATCAACCATCAAGGGGGAACCAGGAGTTCCCTAGCGATGTTAGAAGTCTCAAAAATAATTCGCTGGGCAGAGACTCACTCTTGCCACCTGTCAGCAATCCATATCCCAGGCGTGGAGAACTGGGAGGCGGATTTTCTAAGTCGTCAGACTTTTCACCCGGGGGAGTGGGAACTCCATCCGGAGGTGTTTGCTCAGTTGATTCATCGTTGGGGCAAACCAGAGTTGGATCTCATGGCGTCTCGCCAGAACGCCAAGCTTCCTTGTTACGGATCCAGGTCCAGGGACCCAGAAGCGACGCTGATAGATGCTCTAGCAGCGCCTTGGTTCTTCAACCTGGCTTAGGTGTTTTCACCGTTTCCTCTGCTCCCTCGACTGATTGCCAAAATCAAACAGGAGAGAGCATCGGTGATTCTAATAGCGCCTGCGTGGCCACGCAGGACCTGTTATGCAGACCTAGTGGACATGTCATCCTTTCCACCATGGACTCTGCCTCTGAGACAGGACCTTCTAATACAAGGTCCTTTCAATCATCCAAATCTAATTTCTCTGAGACTGACTGCATGGAGATTGAACGCTTGATTCTATCAAAGCGTGGCTTCTCCGAGTCAGTCATTGATACCTTAATACAGGCACGAAAGCCTGTTACCAGGAAAATCTATCACAAGATATGGCGTACATATCTTTACTGGTGTGAATCCAAGAATTACTCATGGAGTAAGGTTAGGATTCCTAGGATATTGTCCTTTCTCCAAGAGGGTTTGGACAAAGGATTATCAGCTATTTCCTTAAAGGGACAGATTTCTGCTCTGTCTATTCTTTTGCACAAGCGTCTGGCAGAAGTTCCAGACGTCCAGGCATTTTGTCAGGCTTTGGTTAGAATTAAGCCTGTGTTTAAACCTGTTGCTCCCCCATGGAGCTTAAACTTGGTTCTTAAAGTTCTTCAAGGAGTTCCGTTTGAACCCCTTCATTCCATTGATATTAAGCTTTTATCTTGGAAAGTTCTGTTTTTGATGGCTATTTCCTCGGCTCGGAGAGTCTCTGAGCTATCTGCCTTACAATGTGATTCTCCTTATCTGATTTTTTCATGCAGATAAGGTAGTTCTGCGTACCAAACCTGGGTTTTTACCTAAGGTGGTTTCTAACAAGAATATCAATCAAGAGATTGTTGTTCCACCATTGTGTCCTAATCCTTGTTCAAAGAAGGAAGGCTTTTACATAATCTGGACGTAGTCCGTGCCTTGAAGTTTTACTTACAAGCTACTAAAGATTTTCGTCAAACATCTTCCCTGTTTGTCGTTTATTCTGGACAGAGGAGGTCAAAAAGCTTCGGCAACCTCTTTCCTTTTGGCTTCGGAGTATTATACGCCTAGCCTATGAGACTGCTGGACAGCAGCCCCCTTAAAGAATTACAGCTCATTCAACTAGAGCTGTGGCTTCCACCTGGGCCTTTAAAAATGAGGCCTCTGTTGAACAGATTTGCAAGGCCGCGACTTGGTCTTCGCTTCACACTTTTTCAAAATTTTACAAATTTGATACTTTTGCTTCTTCGGAGGCTGTTTTTGGGAGAAAGGTTCTTCAGGCAGTGGTTCCTTCCGCTTAATCCCTGCCTTGTCCCTCCCATCATCCGTGTACTTTAGCTTTGGTATTGGTATCCCATAAGTAATGGATGATCCATGGACTGGATACACTTAACAAGAGAAAACATAATTTATGCTTACCTGATAAATTTATTTCTCTTGTAGTGTATCCAGTCCACGGCCCGCCCTGTCTTTTTAAGGCAGGTCTAAAATTTAATTAAACTACAGTCACCACTGCACCCTATGGTTTCTCCTTTCTCTGTTTGTTTCGGTCAAATGACTGGATATGGCAGTTAGGGGAGGAGCTATATTGCAGCTCTGCTGTGGGTGATCCTCTTGCAACTTCCTGTTGGGAAGGAGAATATCCCATAAGTAATGGATGATCCGTGGACTGGATACACTACAAGAGAAATAAATTTATCAGGTAAGCATAAATTATGTTTTTATTGCGTCATTCTTGGCGCAGACTTTTTTGGCACAAAAAATTTCTTTGTCATTTCCGGCGTCATACTTTTCGCCGGAAGTTGTTTGTGATTGCGTCATTTTTTTGACGTTTTGCGCCAAAAATGTCGGCGTCACCGGATGTGGCGTCATTCATGGCGCCAATAATGTGGGCGACTTTTTTTTGGCGCTAAAAAATGTGGGCGTCATTATTGTCTCCACCTTTTTTTCCCATTATTTAAGTCTCATTTTTCTTTTGCTTATGGTTACTAGAGGCTTGTTCATTGGCATTTTTTCCCATTCCTGAAACTGTCATTTAAGGAATTTGATAGATTTTGCTTTATATGTTGTTTTTTCTCTTACATATTGCAAGATGTCTCAGATTGACCCTGGATCAGAAGCTACTTCTGGAAAAACGCTGCCTGATGCTGGTTCTACCAAAGTTAAGTGCATTTGTTGTAAACTTGTGGTAACTGTTCCTCCGGCTGTAGTTTGTGATGAATGTCATGATAAACTTGCTAATGCAGATAAAATTTCCATTAGTAATATTCCATTACCTGTTGCTGTTCCATCAACATCTAATACTCAGGATGTTCCTGTTAATATAAGAGATTTTGTTTCTAAATCTATTAGGAAGGCTATGTCTGTTATTCCTCCTTCCAGTAAGCGTTAAAGGTCTTTTAAACTTCTAATTTCTCAGATGAATTTTTAAATGAACATCATCATTCTGATTTGTCTGTTTCTGATGAGGATTTTTCTGGTTCAGAGGATTCAGTCTCAGATATTGACACTGATAAATCTTCATATTTATTTAAAATAGAATTTATTCGTTCTTTACTTAAAGAAGTTTTAATCGCATTAGAAATGGAGGATTCTAGTCCTCTTGATACTAAATCTACTAAGCGTTTAAATTCGGTTTTTAAACCTCCTATAGTTATTCGGGAAGTTTTTCCTGTCCCTGATGCTATTTCTGAAGTAATTTCTAGGGAATGGAATAATCTGGGTAATTCTTTTACTCCTTCTAAAAGATTTAAGAAATTGTATCCTGTGCCATCTGATAGATTAGAGTTTTGGGACAAAATCCCTAAAGTTGATGGGGCTATCTCTACTCTTGCTAAGCGTACTACTATTCCTACGGCAGATAGTACTTCCTTTAAGGATCCTTTGGATAGGAAGATTGAATCCTTTCTAAGGAAAGCTTATTTATGTTCAGGTAATCTTCTTAGGCCTGCTATTTCTTTGGCTGATGTTGCTGCAGCTTCCACTTTTTGGTTGGAGGCTTTGGCACAACAAGTGTCAGATCATAATACTCATAGCATTGTTAAGCTTCTTCAACATGCTAATAACTTTATTTGTGATGCCATCTTTGATATTAGAGTTGATGTCGGGTATATGTCTTTTAGCTATTCTAGCTAGAAGAGCTTTATGGCTTAAAACTTGGAATGCTGATATGTCTTCTAAGTCAACTTTGCTTTCCCTTTCTTTCCAAGGTAATAAATTGTTTGGTTCCCAGTTGGATTCTATTATTTCAACTGTTACTGGGGGGAAAGGAACTTTTTTACCTCAGGATAAAAAATCTAAAGGTAAATATAGGGCTGCTAATCGTTTTCCTTTCGTCAGAATAAGGAACAAAAGCCTGATCCTTCCCCTAAAGGAACGTTTTCTGTTTGGAAACCATCTCCAGTCTGGAATAAATCCAAGCCTTTTAGAAAGCCAAAGCCAGCTCCCAAGTCCACATGAAGGTGTGGCCCTCATTCCAGCGCAGCTGGTAGGGGGCAGATTATGATTTTTCAAAGAAATTTTGATCAATTCGATTCACAGTCTTTAGATTCAGAACATTGTTTCACAAGGGTACAGAATAGGTTTCAAGGTAAGGCCACCTGCAAGAAGATTTTTTCTTTTTCGCATTCCAATAAATCCAGTGAAGGCTCAGGCGTTTCTGAAATGTGTTTCAGATCTAGAGTTGGCTGGAGTAATTGTGCCTGTTCCAGTTCTGGAACAGGGTCTCGGGTTTTACTTAAATCTATTCATTGTACCAAAGAAGGAGAATTCCTTCAGACCAGTTCTGTATTTTGCCTTTTGTTCAGCAATGGCATTATATGTCCACAATAGATTTGCAGAATGCATATCTGCATATTCCGATTCATCCAGATCACTTTCAGTTTCTGAGATTCTCTTTACTAGACAAGCATTACCAATTTGTGGCTCTGCCGTTCGGTCTAGCAACGGCTCCAAGGATTTTTCAAAGGTTCTCGGTGCCCTTCTATCTGTAATCAGAGAACAGGGTATTGTGGTATTTCCTTATTTGGACGATATCTTGGTACTTGCTCAGTCTTCACATTTAGCAGAATCTCATACGAATCGACGTGTCGTTTCTTCAAGAACATGGTTGGAGGATCAATTTACCAAAGAATTCATTGATTCCTCAGACAAGGGTAACCTTTTTAGGTTTCCAGATAGATTCAGTGTCCATGACTTTGTCTCTGACGGACAAGAGACGTCTGAAATTAATTTCAGCTTGTCGAAACCTTCAGTTTCAATCATTCCCTTCGGTAGCCTTATGCATGGAAATTCTAGGTCTTATGACTGCTGCATCGGACGCGATCCCCTTTGCTCGTTTTCACATGCGACCTCTTCAGCTCTCTATGCTGAACCAGTGGTGCAGGGATTATACAAAGATATCACAGTTAATATATTTAAATCCGATTGTACGACACTCTCTGACGTGGTGGACGGATCACCATCGTTTAGTTCAAGGGGCTTCTTTTGTTCTTCAACCTGGACTGTGATCTCAACAGATGCGAGTCTGACAGGTTGGGGAGCTGTATGGGGTCTCTGACAGCGCAGGGGGTTTGGGAATCTCAGGAGGCGAGATTACCAATCAACATTTTGGAACTCCGTGCGATTTTCATAGCTCTTCAGTTGTGGCCTCTTCTGAAGAGAGAATCGTTCATTTGTTTTCAGACGGACAATGTCACAACTGTGGCATATGTAAATCATCAAGGGGGGGACTCACAGTCCTCTGGCTATGAAAGAAGTATCTCGGATACTTGTTATGGGCGGAATCCAGCTCCTGTCTAATTTCTGCGGTTCACATCCCAGGTATAGACAATTGGGAAGCGGATTATCTCAGTCGCCAGACGTTACATCCGGGCGAATGGTCTCTTCACCAAGAGGTATTTCTTCAGATTGTTCAAATCTGGGGTCTTCCAGAAATAGATCTGATGGCTTCTCATCTAAACAAGAAACTTCCCAGGTATCTGTCCAGATCCAGGGATCCTCAGGCGGAGGCAGTGGATGCATTGTCGCTTACTTGGAAGTATCATCCTGCCTATATCTTTCCGCCTCTAGTTCTTCTTCCAAGAGTGATTTCCAAGATTCTAATGGAGCGTTCGTTTGTACTGCTGGTGGCTCCAGCATGGCCTCACAGGTTTTGGTATGCGGATCTTGTTCGGATGGCTTCTTGCCAACCTTGGACTCTTCCGTTAAGACCAGACCTTCTATCTCAAGGCCCATTTTTCCATCCGGATCTCAAATCATTAAATTTGAAGGTATGGAGATTGAACGCTTGATTCTCAGTCATAGAGGTTTCTCTGACTCCGTAATTAATACTATGTTACAGGCTCGTAAATCTGTGTCTAGGAAGATATATTATCGAGTCTGGAAGACTTACATTTCTTGGTATTCTTCTCATCAATTTTCCTGGCATTCTTTTAGAATTCCTAGAATTTTACAGTTTCTTCAGGATGGTCTGGATAAAGGTTTGTCTGCAAGTTCATTGAAAGGACAAATTTCTGCTCTTTCTGTGCTGTTTCACAGAAAGATTGCTAATCTTCCTGATATTCATTGTTTTGTACAGGCTTTGGTTCGTATCAAACCTGTCATTAAGTCAATTTCTCCTCCTTGGAGTTTAAATTTGGTTCTAGGAGCTCTACAAGCTCCTCCTTTTGAACCTATGCAGTCTCTGGATATTAAATTACTTTCTTGGAAAGTTTTGTTTCTTTTGGCCATCTCTTCTGCTAGAAGAGTTTCTGAGTTATCTGATCTTTCTTGTGAATCTCCTTTTCTGATTTTTCATCAGGATAAGGCAGTGTTGCGGACTTCATTTAAATTTTTACCTAAGGTTGTGAATTCTAACAACATTAGTAGAGAGATTGTGGTTCCTTTATTGTGTCCTAATCCTAAGAATCCTAAGAATTGACCTCTAGCTTGGGTTATAGTTCCCACTAGTAATTGGAATGAAGTCGTAGACTCTCCATGCCATAGGACAGAATTTTTTTTTTTACCTGATGATACATTTATTTATTTCTGGGCATGGAGAGTCCACGACCCCGCCCTCCTTTTTTTAAAAAAATTATAATTCAGCAGGTTTTTTTTGTGTAAGCTTCAGGCACCTCTATACCATTGTGTTTCTTCTTTTTCCATTTTTCTTCGGCTGAATGACTGGTGATTATGGGTAAGGGAAGTTATACTTAACTGCTTTGCTGGGGTGCTCTTTGCCTCTTCCTGCTGGCCAGGAGTTGATTATCCCACTAGTAATTGGAATGAAGTCATGGACTCTCCATGCCCGGAAAGAAAGAAATTTATCAGGTAAGCATACATTTTGTTTTTGGATGAGGCCAGGATTACAAACGCAACCTAAGACATTAATTAGCAATAATTGAGGAAAATCAGTGTAAAAAATGTCACTTGTGATGGTGGTTATGTTCAATGTAAAAACTAAAATTAATTTGCCTTAACTTTTAAAGGGATTTAATACCCATACATATTTCTTTTGTGATTCAGACAGAGCATTTCATTTTTTAAATGTTTCCAGTTTACTTCTATTATCAAATTTGCTTTGCTCCTATGACATTCTTTGTTGAAGAGATACCTAGGTAGGTATCTGAAGTACTACATGGCAGAAAATAGTGCTAGCAAATGGATAACTTTCTTACAAAACTGCTGCCATCTATTGCTCTTGCAAATGGATAACACTCTTACAAAACTGCTTCCATCTAGTGCTCTTGCAAATTTATAACATTCTTACAAAACTGCTGCCATCTAGTGCTCTTGCAAATTTATAACATTCTTACAAAACTGCTGCCATCTAGTGCTCTTGCAAATGGATAACATTCTTACAAAACTGCTGCCATCTAGTGCTCTTGCAAATGAATAACATTCTTACAAAACTGCTGCCATGTAGTGCTCTTGCAAATGGATAACACTCTTAGAAAACTGCTGCCATGTAGTGCTCTTGCAAATGGATAACATTCTTACAAAACTGCTGCCCTCTAGTGCTCTTGCAAATGGATAATATTCTTACAAAACTGCTGCCCTCTAGTGCTCTTGCAAATGGATAACATTCTTACAAAACTGCTGCCATCTAGTGCTCTTGCAAATGAATAACATTCTTACAAAACTGCTGCCATGTAGTGCTCTTGCAAATGGATAACATTCTTACAAAACTGCTGCCATGTAGTGCTCTTGCAAATGGATAACATTCTTACAAAACTCCTGCCCTCTAGTGCTCTTGCAAATGAATAACATTCTTACAAAACTGCTGTCCTCTAGTGCTCTTGCAAATGAATAACATTCTTACAAAACTGCTGTCCTCTAGTGCTCTTGCAAATGAATAACATTCTTACAAAACTGCTGCCATCTAGTACTCTTGCAAATGGATAACATTCTTTCAAAACTGCTGCCATCTAGTGCTCTTGCAAATGGATAACATTCTTACAAAACTGCTGCCCTCTAGTACTCTTGCAAATGGATAACATTCTTACAAAACTGCTGCCATCTAGTGCTCTTGCAAATGGATAACATTCTTACAAAACTGCTGCCATCTAGTGCTCTTGCAAATGGATAACATTCTTACAAAACTGCTGCCCTCTAGTACTCTTGCAAATGGATAACATTCTTACAAAACTGCTGCTCTCTAGTACTCTTGCAAATGGATAACATTCTTACAAAACTGCTGCCATCTAGTGCTCTTGCAAATGGATAACATTCTTACAAAACTGCTGCCATCTAGTGCTCTTGCAAATGAATAACATTCTTACAAAACTGCTGCCATCTAGTGCTCTTGCAAATGAATAACATTCTTACAAAACTGCTGCCATCTAGTGCTCTTGCAAATGGATAACATTCTTACAAAACTGCTGCCATCTAGTGCTCTTGCAAATGGATAACATTCTTACAAAACTGCTGCCATCTAGTGCTCTTGCAAATGAATAACATTCTTACAAAACTGCTGCCATCTAGTGCTCTTGCAAATGAATAACATTCTTACAAAACTGCTGCCATCTAGTGCTCTTGCAAATGGATAACATTCTTACAAAACTGCTGCCATCTAGTGCTCTTGCAAATGGATAACATTCTTACAAAACTGCTGCCATCTAGTGCTCTTGCAAATGGATAACATTCTTACAAAACTGCTGCCCTCTAGTACTCTTGCAAATGGATAACATTCTTACAAAACTGCTGCCATATAGTGCCCCCTCTTGAGCTTACATCCCTGCTTTTCAACAAAACATACAAAGAGAACGAAGAACATTTGATATTAGAAGTAAATTTCAGATTTTATACACGGTTTAAAGTGTACATCAATGGTTACAAGTCAGGGTGTGTTTTCTCATGTCTATTGGCCAATAACTGTAATTAGTACCTGATTTTTCTTTGTTGTTGTTAGTATTTGCTCCTTTTTGTACAAATAATGTATTAGTTTGTGGTTAAATAGCTAGTGCCCTTGGGTTAGTCTGTGTCGTCAGAAGTGCCATATTTGCTTATGTTGTCCTTCTATTTTTTTTCAGTTTGATAAATTGCAGGAAGGAAAAGTGCCTGAGCCACATCCGATTTTCTTTAAAGACACCTGGGACATGCAGCATGTAAAGATGCCTTGTTCAGACCAGAACCAGTACCCAGTGGACCATGTAAGAATTGTGATCACTGTAACCAAGTATGTGTAGAATGGGCACAAAATGCTAAACAAATGTATGCAGCGTGAGGCACCTAGTGGTAGCTTTGTTCTACATATTTACTCTCTGTTACATCAGTAATACAGCCCCAGCATATACTATTGCACGACATGTTATTAAAACATTGCTTTAGCTAATTTGTAAGTACGCTCCTGGCACAGTGCTTCGGGAATATCAACCGATCAGCACACATCTAAGTGGAGGAACTGGCACTGGGTAAGTGTGCTGAGCTCAGTGTTAGTTTAAAAAAAATAAACGTAAATGAAAATCTTTTTTTTTTTCTTTCTCTCCCAACACTGCTTTATTGCATGTGCTGCTGTGGCCAAAATATCCCTTTCATTTTCTTTATTGAATGGGATAGAAAGGACAAAATTGAAATGTGCATGAAAGCATTTTTTCCAATACACTTTCACTAGCAAAACCGCTTCTCATAATGGTGTTCCTGCTTTTTACTGGCATACTCACGTATGCTGTGTGGGCCCATGCACCAGTATGCAATCCCAGAGTGGTGGTGTGCATCGGGCCTAATTTATGTCATGTAAGCAACCGCTGACTCTTTGATAAGGTGTACTGTTCGATTTCTAGTACATGGTCCCTCACAGGCTATGTGCGTATGCCACTGGAAAACAGTGATAACATTTACTAGAAACATTTTTGCTGCTGGAAGTATATTTAACATTGAAATGCACCCATGCACTTTTCCATTTTGAAATTTCTAGCCCTTTAAAATGTGGAAGGCTACACTCAACTTACAGAACTGGCTAAAAAGTATATTCCGAAATTGAAGATTTTCAAGCCCCTTAAATAGTAAAGTAACAAAGAATCCTAATCTGATTTATTTTAAAACAAGTTTGCATAGATGACTTTACTTTATAACTGACTATACATTAAAAAGGAGCTAAAGGATTTGTTGAAGCTACGAAAACCAATCTAGGGAAGAAAGCTTGGACTACTTGTCTCTATGTTTACTAGTGTACACTAAAAAGTCTACTTGTGCAAGTTGCAGTATCCAGAAACTTTTGAAATATATTCATTTCACATCTTCATGTTGCAAAGCAATTAAAGTGAAAGTCAATCCTTGTGTTTCTGAAACGCTAGGATTGACTATTGAAACAACTAAAGGTGACTTTCATTCATGAAGTATAAGATACTTCATGCAGAAAGCTCCTTTATTTGTTTCAAGTGATCACCGTTCTTGGCTGCTCAGGCAGCCCATGGCAGATTTTTTTTTTTTTTATAAGAGGTGACGTTTTAACCTCTTGGCAAATAGCGTGCAGGAAATCTGGCTCCCATGGAGCGCCAAGCCAGATTTACTGCACGGCTATTGTCTAAGAGGTGAAAACGTCTAGCAAAACAGCAATCTGCCGTGGGCATCCTTAGCAGCTCAGAACGGCGATCACTTAAAACAAATAAAAGAGCTTTCTGCATGAAGTATGTTATTCTACTTAAATGAAAGTCCCCTTTATTTATTTCCTAAGATATGGAAAATCCACAACATCATTCAATTACTTGTGGGAATATCACTCCTGGCCAGCAGGAAAAGGCAAAGAGCACCACAGCAAAGCTGTTAAGTGTCACTCCCCTACCCATAATCCCAAGTCATTTTCTTTGCCTCTGTCAGTGGAGGAGGTGAAGTTTGGTGTCTGAAGAAATGAATTCCTTTTTTGGTAACTGTGATGAGAGTGAAAAGGACGTCACCGGATGGGGCGGAGCTTAGGTCTGTTTGTCTATGTCGCAGTTACTAAGTGAGATCAATCCTACCAGATGTATATTTCCATGCTCTGCAATAAAATAGTGTTGTACCCTCTTTGCTGTGTCCTGCATCTCATGACATGGTGTCAGAAGTTCTTGCCTGCGCTTCTGTTTCCTGATTGATGACGATGTTGAAGTTTACCCCACCTGAGCCTTTTGATTTTTCTCAGCCTGCAGCTTGGCCCACATGGCGTCGGCTGTTTCAGCGCTTCAGGATTGCTTCCAAGCTGGACAAGGAGAGTGGTGAAGTACAAGTTAATTCTCTTTTATACTCTATGAAATATGTGGAGCCAGTGTTCAATGCCTTTTACTTTCCAAGAAGGGGAAGAATTTGACTTTGAAATAGTTATGAATAAACTCAGTTCCCACTTTGTGCCCAAAATAAATGTGATTCATGAGAGGGCTTGTTTTCACAAACATGCTCAGCGTGTGGGAGAATCTGTGGAGTCATTGTGCGCAGCCTGTATGAACTAGTTGAATTCTGTGAGTTTGGTGTTGCTAAAGAGGAGCAAATCAGAGACAGAATAGTCATAGGAATTGCAGATGCTGAAGTCTCACTGAAGCTACAGTTAGTCTGATTTAACATTAGATGGGGCTATTAGGATCGCCCGCCAAAGTGCTGATCTGAGGTCTGAGAGTATTGTGGATGAAGTTCAGGAGAGCTGCTAGTGAAATGCACAGTGTGAGCGGTAGACCTAGGGCAACAGATAGGCCCAGAAGTGGATGGGCGCAGCATGCCCGATGCACACGGTGCAACCGTGCCCATGATCAGAGTGTCATTTGACCTGCTAAAGACAAAAGATTTAGAAAATGTAACCGAATGGGCCATTTTGAAGTGGTGTGTAAAACTGAATATATTATGGAGATGCAGGTGGATAGCGACCAGGAGGGTCAAGAAGTGTCCTTTGTAGGGTCTATTGTTGAACGGCTGGGTTCAGAAGAAGATTGGAGGGTTACTCTTACTGTAATGGGAGCCAAAGTTGCCTTTAAGATAGACACAGGAGCAGACATCACTATAATGTTCCTTTCAGCATTCATTAAACTGCCTCGACAGCCCCAGCTGGCGAAAGTTACAACAAAAGTCCATAGTCCTGGTGGCCGCATTGATTGTACAGGGAAATTTCTTGCCAGCTGCGAGTACAAGCAAAAGAAATTCACCATGTGGGTGATTGTGATTAGAGGTCAGTGTGTTAACAATTTATTGAGCAGAAAAGCAGCCTGTGCTTTGGGCCTAGTAGCCAGAGTGAATGAGATCTCAGAAGATATGTTTGGTGAATTGGGCCTACTGAATTGCAACCCAGTCCGTATATCACTTAACGGTGACGCAATCCCATACAGAATTACCACTCCCCGTTGAATTCCGTTCCCGCTCATGCCTCAAGTGGAGAAGGAGCTTCTGCGTATGAAGAATATGGGGGTTATTGAAGAGGTTGTTGAAGCAACTGACTGGTGTGACCCCATTGTGCCTGTTGCGAAGAAAAACGGGAAGGTACGCATCTGTGTAGACTTGAAAAGGGAGAGATATGTACTGCCGAAGACATAGCTCTGAAATTGGCTGGGGCGAAGTTCTTCTTTACATTGGATGCTTCTAGAGCCTTCTGGCAGATACCTCTAGATCCAAAATTGCCGCAAACTGACTACCTTCATTACACCGGTAGGTCGGTTTTGCTTCTGCAGACTCTCCTTCAGGATATCCTCTGCTCCTGAAATCTTTCAAAGAGAAATGAGTTCTCTCCTAAGAGACCACGTGGGCACGGCAGTCGTCATGGACGACATCTTGGTGTATGGGTCTATATTGGAGGAACATGATCAGCGACTGAGCTGTGTGCTGCAGACTATTATAGATTCCGGGCTGAAGTTAAATAAAGAGAAATGCCATTTTAGGAAAGCTGAGTTATGTTACTTTGGGCATATCATCAATGGGGATGGCATCAAGCCAGACCCCGAGAAAATTTGTGCTATTGAACAGATGAAAAGTCCCTCTGATGTACATGAGCTGAGACAAATATTGGGCCTTGTAAATTATGTGGGCAGGTTCCTCCCAGATTTATCCACTATACTACACCCTATCACAGAGTTGCTAAAAAAAGATGTTGCCTGGGTCTGGGGACCTTAACAGGAAGATTCTTTTATGCAGGTCAAGTCCCTGCTGGGGTCTGCCCCAGTGTTTGGGTTCTACGACCCTTCCAAAAAGACTGTGGTTAGTGCTGATGCGAGCAGTTATGGGCTCTTGTCCCAGGCCGTGTGACGGAGATTATTTCACAAGAATAGGAGAAGCCAGGGATTTTTCTCCCAGTTGCTGACTCCATTAAAGATTTTTGGCGCACAGTGCCTAAAGTAGAAAGGGCTTTTTCTACTCTGGCTAAGAGAACTACAATCCCTATAAAGGATAGCTGCTCAGCTAAGTCTAAGTCAGCATGAAGGGTCGGCCCCCAGTCTGGGTCCGGATCAAGTTGGGACAGACGTTCCCTGTTTTGTCAAGCGTGGAAACGAGATGTCCCAGATCCTAGAGCTGTGGACATCTCAGGGCTATAAAATAGAATTTCCCTCCCAGGGGCAGATTCCACCCCTCAAGATTATCTGCAGACCAGGTAAATATAGAGACATTCTTGAACTGCGTTCAGGACCTTTCCTCCCTGAAAGTAATTGTTCCAGTTCCAGTAAGTGTACAGGGTCTAGGATTCTAGAGGGAACTTTTCAACTCATTTTAGACCTAAAGTGCCTCTACAAGTTTCTCAGTGCTGCTACCAGTTTCTCAGGGGCACTCTTGGCAGTGAACAGGTCTCGGGAAATTGCAGTGGCGCTATACCTGGACGACATATTGGTTCAGGTGCCATCTTTTCAAAAAGCAAACTGTCATACAGAGATCTTGTTGTCTTTTCTACGTTCCCATGGTTGGAAAGTGAATCTGGAAAAGAGTTCCTTTGTTCCAGCTACAAGGGTGGTTTTCTTAGGGACCATAATTGATTACCTATCTATGATGATCTTTCTGACGGAGGTCAGAAAATCCCAAATTCTCTCCTCTTGCCTCTCTCTTCAGTCTACTGTTAGGCCATCAGTGGCTCAATGTATGGAGGTAATTAGTCTGATGGTCGCTTCCATGGACATCATTCCCTTTGCTCAATTCCATTTGAGAGCTTTGCAATTAGGCATGCTCAGACAATGGAACGGAGACCATTCGGATGTGTCTCAGAGGATAGATCTAGACCAGTCGACAAGAGACTCTCTCCCGTGGTGTCTTTCTCAGGACCATCTGTCTCAGGACACATGCTTCCGGAAACTTTCCTGGGTGATTGTGACCACGGACGCTCTGATGGCTTGGCCTCAATTGTCCTTTTTCTCGGTTTATCAGGTTTCAGTCGGACATTATCACCTCAGTGGTTTACATCAACCACCAGGGAGGAAATCTGAGTTCCTTAACCATGAAGGAGGTGGCACGGATTATTCAGTGGGCGGAAGCTCACAATTGTTGTTTATTGGCCATCCACATTCCTAGAGTGGAACTCTGGGAAGCAGATTTCCTGAGCAGACAGACATTTTATCCGGAGAGTGGGCTCTCCATCCGGAGGTGTTCTCCAGGTTAACCCTCAAATGGGGGGTGCCGAAGTTGGATCTGATGGCGTCTCGGCAGAACGCCAAGATTCCAAGGTACGGTTCAATGTCAAGAGATCCTCTGATAGATGCTCTGGCGGTTCCTTGGGATTTCGGTCTAGCATACCTGTTTCCTCTGTTTGCTCTCCTTCCACAAGTTATTGCTCAAACAAGAGAGAGCTTCGATAATTTTAATAGTTCCTGCATGGTCTCGCAGGAACTGGTATGCAGACCTAGTGAAGATGACTTCTCGGCCGCCTTGGAGGGTGTCTCTGAGGAAGGACCTTCTAAGAAAAAAATATGGTTAAAAACAAACACTTTATTAAAATATATATATATATATATATATATATATATATATATATATATATACAGACATACCAAATTACTGAAATTGTAATAATAAGAAAGTGGGATAATCACTACCACTTCTTCATTTGATACATTCCATCACAAATAATAAAAACAGAGGACCACTGAACCTGATGGGTAGATGGGATGGGAATCGGGAATGTATCTGAGAGAAAGGGAAAAAGGGTATCAAGCATCCATACAGATAGCCTACAATCTGTGTGCTCAAAGGCGTCGTCCTGCTTGCGTACTGCTGTTATTTACCACAGTCAGCCGATTTCTAACTCAATTCCCTATAAGTCTTAAATCTTTCATACTGCATTTCATGTTGTGTAGACTGCCAAAAGTTCACTAGTTGTGATGTAAATTATCATATAAACCATCACTGGCATATCAGCCACTTAGTTAAGTATCAATGTAACCCATTTATACCGTTGCCAAAGATTATGTAACAAAACGGTATTCTCCCGGATCGGTAACAAACACCGCTACATTCACTAAACAACCCCCCTCACAGCAGTACCGCAGGCAGGAGGGCGCCTTTGAGCGCACAGATTGTATGCCACCTGTATGGATGCTTGATACCCTTTTTTTTTTTTTTTTTTTTTTTTTTTTTTTTAAATTCTTTTTATTGAAGACACATAGAAAGGCAGTAAGGTTACAAGCATTAAATCACAATGTTGCATAAACATAAGAATATACAGGAGTGCATAATTATACATATTCTAGATCTGTAGGGATGTTTAGAATGCAGATACTTGCAAATGAAAAGTATTTAAAATTTTAAAGTGAGATAAAAGAAAACAATAGTTGAGGAATACATTTCACAGTGTGGAGATAAAAAATGGCCTTCATGTGCCTTCCTTAATTTTTTATAATATAACAAAATAAGTTCCGCTATATATAAGTAGTGTAACTGAATAGAGAATATTGAGCTTAAAAACTTCAAACTCAATTGGTAGGTAAGGCTTATCAATATCGCATGACAAGGTAAGAAAAATAAATTCAACATTATGGTAAAATTCAAAGATGCACATAGCAAATTATATAAGTTTCTGAACTAGATAAGGTGAAAAACTGATATTGCGTTGCAAACACTAGAAAAGCCACTATGAAAAAAGTAGTTAGGATTGCGGTATAGTTGTCAATATAATTACAAAAAAGGGGAGATAAGTTGTGGTATTGGCTAGATAAACCACGTAATTCACTCTCCTAAGAAAGGAGATATATTAAGGGGATGGGGGGGGGGAGGTGGTAAGTCAAGTCAGGTAGGTAGTAAGCATGAGTCCTGTTCCTCGCAACTCAGTAAACCGTTGTTGGACCAAACAATACAATAAACTCAAGGTATGAAAGAGAAACTATTTTAGTGTGTCAGGTTTATAGGTAGTATTGGAAATTATACAACTTAAAGATTTGGCACAGTGTCCTTGAGTTGCTTAAAGTACAGCGGAAAAAAGGATAATGCCTAGTATGGATAGTGCAGGACCAGCCTGCTCGATAAAGCCTTAAGGGTATTTTGAAGTGTCTGAGTTAATGTAAAAATTTTCTTCGAAACAAACATTTGCTAAATAGAAGGTAAATAATGCCAAAGCTTCCAATAAGATTAGCCATGAACAGATGCATACATGCAAGTCAATAATAGAACAGATAATGCTGTTGTTCATGAATAAGCAGGTCTTGTATGTCTCGTATGAATAAACCACAGTACTCACCCATCTATAACAGGGATATTCTAGATAGAAAATGTGGTAGTGCAACTACTTCTGTAGGAGCAGCAGGACTTTCATATGACAGTCACTGATATAAAGCAGAGTGTGAAAGTATTTATATCTCAATAAGGGATCATATTTTTCCTTATCACTTAATGGAATCCCAGCAACTGGGCACGGGCCCTATGCCCAGCGCACACGATCCCTAATGGTCAAGGATTATATTTAGCCAAAGGGAAGGAAAACATAAGGAGTTACTAGGAGGCATAAATGTGCATAAATATAGAGACACTGCTTCTGATAGAGCTCAAAAAGGTTAAGCACAGTTGTAAGTACACCACCAGTTAGCAAAGAGACAATACACTTAAGCCATAGTATTGTTGTCTTTATATGTCAGCACAATATAATTGAGTCAGTGAATGTGGAGAAGGCAAAATCATTGAGCTGTAAAGTATAAAAACTGAGTATTAGGAGGGTGTGTGTGTCTATTGTGACTAAGCTACGTCATCTAGATAACAAAATGAAAGATTGAGAAGTACAGTGTACAGGCAAACAGTTACCAATGACCTATAGTAGATCAAACATCAGGGTCTGTATAAACTAAACATATTACATTATCTGTCCATGACTCTCAGGGTGTGGGATAACTGAGTTGATAGCCTTTGGTGAGGAAGTCTCCTATGCGGCTCATGTGAAGATCTAAAGCAGCACTGAAAGTTGCGGCCATCTTGGATTGATCTAGTAACGATACTTGCAGAAAACATAACTAAGTCCTGTACAGAGCATTATGTAAAAGCATATATATGGTTTGGACCCTTCAATAACATGGGAATAAACATATGTACAATGTAGGCATCCAAAGGAGTAAGGGCAGCAAACTTAATGTGTTAATGTTAATATTAATATATTGCGCAAATTTTCCAAGCGCAAGACCTGTAGGGAGTAGGTTTATCCTTCTTCGTAGTAATGGTAGTGTCCATGTCCCTGTTAATTCAACAAATAAATGAGAGTGGTACTTAGTGATATGTAAGACATGGATGCATAAGTAATTCCCCAATCAGAGTTATATTATAAGTTCCAAACTTGAAGCAAGCTTTAGAGTATTTGGATTAATATTTAAATATAGGCATTCATCCCACGCCAGATCGCGGGATTAAGCGTGCTCCTTGGGCTGGCTGCACTGGCCTGTTATACGCTCCATCACTCCCTGAGGGATAGGCCATAAGCAGCTCTGAGGAATTGTCCTGTATGGAGAACAAGTTGCTACCGCAAATGCTCTGGGCTTCGCGCAGGGACTTTTCCGGTATGTGAAGGTAATGTTCCTGAATGCCGCTCCGCAAACTGGGTTCGGATACTGAACCCGAACCATGGCAATCACTTGGTGAGCAGGGACTCCTAGGGGCAAGTGAAGAGGAAGGTAGCAGTTGATCTGCAGCACTCCAGGTTTGGGCTAGGTTACCTTGGTGCAGCTCTGCAGCGTGAAGGAGGGTTTCCGCCTTATCGTATTTGCCCGTAGTTGCGGCCAGATAAGCTCCCTATGAAGTGGGCTCAGCGAGGCCAGGTTGTTGTCGCGACTGACAAGCGCCACCGCTGCTGGGAGCAGCATACAGACCGTCAGCTAAACTGGCATGGTGATATTCCAGTAGACGCCTCATCTCCTCTAGAAAGTATAGCGGAGACTCCATGTTGCAGGCTTGATCGAAAACCCTGGGGTGATGTTGGTTTACAGCTTTCTTTAGGTTGAAATAGTCGGAGGCCTACAAATAGAAAGTAGCGTCTCCAAGATGGCGGCTCTCTCTCCCACCTCTGTGATTTGAGGCAATGGTGGCGCGCCGGTGCAGACTCTCCGGGTCTCCAAAAGTTAGTGGAATAACAGTACCAGATCTTAGGTCCTTTCACAAATATGCTGGTTTTATAAAGGTTGCTATAAAGTACGAAAAGACCCCTAAATTAGGATCTTGGGCCCGGGAGCTGCACCAGAACACGTCTTACCAGCTCTGTAGTTGGCTCCGCCCCTCTGCTTGATACCCTTTTACCTTTCTCTCAGATACATTCCCGATTCCCATCCACATCTACCCCTCAGGTTCTGTGGCCCTCTGTTTTAATTTATTTGTGTTGGAATGTATTAACCTTTTGAAGCCGTTATGCCGTTCTATTCCGTCATAATTACACTGGGCGTTAAAGCCGTTATGACGGAATAGAACGTCATAGCTAACGGCTGTCCTGAAGCCTTCTGTGCTTTCAGGATTTGATCGCGGTCTGGAGGGCGTTCCTAGGGTTGTAGGGACGCCCCCCAGACGCAATCCAATAATTGAAATCTTGCGATCGTGTGCACGATCGCGTGGTTTCAATTTGTCTACATCGGAACAGTTGTCCCCTGATGAAGTGCTTGTTCTAAAGCAGGAAACGCGTCGGAGGCAGCACCTGTGTGCTGAGGTTGTATGAAACCAGTAAAAGTGTGCCTTATCTTGATAGAAGTTTTTAATCATGTTTAAATAAAATATTTCTGGATTTTTACACCATCTAATCTTGGTACTGCCTGCAATTTCTTTCTTTTTTGTGGACTGACTAGTTATATTTTGCAGCGGTTGGGAAACGCTGCACGAAGGATTTGCATCAAGTTACAAGTTATAAGTTACAACTTAGCCGTTTACAGAGGATCCCAGAGGACATCAATATCCTAAAGTGTGGCGATATATACAGGCTTATAACATTACCTGTGCTCTCTTCCTTTTTTCACCACTTGGAGTTCATCTTACGGAGGAAGCCGGTTAGACGAGTCGGCACTGAGTGACGTATCACTCCCTCCCGCTGTGTGTGGGTCCGGCAACATCAAGGTTGGGAACCGGTGAGTGGGAGTGTGAGATCATTACAGATCAGTGTACAAATCAATCGAGGAGAGCTTACTGAGCAAGCAAGGCCAAACTGCTCCCTCCCGCTAGATGTGGGACCGGTGTTTGAAATTGATCGATCCGGAGATTGGGAACAGCAGAAGTTGACCGGAGCCTCAGGTAATACATAGTAAAGCTGTTTGAGTATATTGCTGCACGCCATTTGAGGACATTAACTTTAAACTAATACAAGTGATTACAGCGGGGTTTGTTCCTTTTTACAAGAACAATGCATAGTCTTTTATACTGATATAACATAAAGGAACCCACGCAGTTGTAACACTTTGTAGAAAGAACTGGGACACATTGCAATTGTTTAAAGGCTTTGGAGTACATATTAACAATACCGTCTGCCATATTGCACTACTTTGAAATATATGTGTGATTGTTGCTTTGCTGTGTTTAAACCTGTTGCTCCAACTTGGAGCCTTAATCTTGTTCTTAAAGTTTTGCAGTAGACTCCGTTTGAGCCAATGCATTCCATAGATATTAAGTTGCTATCTTGGAAGGTTTTGTTTCTTATTGCTATCTCTTCTGCTCGGAGAGTTTCGGAACTCTCGGCTTTGCAGTGTGATTCGCCTTACCTTATCTTTCATGCGGATAAGGCCGTTCTTCGCACTAAATTGGGGTTTCTTCCTAAAGTGGTTTCAGATAGAAATATTAATCAGGAAATTGTTGTTCCTTCTCTCTGTCCCAATCTTTCTCATAAAGAACATCTGTTGCACAACTTGAATGTTGTGCATGCTCTAAAATTCTACCTACAGGCGACTAAGGATTTTCACCAGTTTTCTGCCCTGTTTGTTTCTCAGAAAAGCGTAAGGGTCAGAAGGCTACTTCTACTTCTCTTTCCCTCTGGTTGAGAAGTATGATTTGTTTTGCTTATGAGACTGCTGGTCAGCAGCCTCCTGAGAGAATTACAGCTCATTCCACTAGGGCTGTCTCCTCTTCTTGGGCTTTCAAAGATGAAGCTTCTGTAGAACAGCTTTGCTGCAACTTGGTCCTCTCTGCATACTTTTTCCAAATTTGATACTTTTGCCTCGGCTGAGGCCTCTTTTTTTGGTTCTTTAAGCGGTGGTGCCTTCTGTTTAGGTCTGCTTGTCTTTTTCTCCCTCCCTGTTCATTCTATGTCTTCTAGCTTGGGTATTGGTTTCCACTAGTAATTGAATGACGTTGTGGACTCTCCATATCTTAGGAAAGAAAACAAAATTTATGCTTACCTGATAAATTTCTTTCTTTCCGGATATGGAGAGTGCACGACCCCACCCTTTTATTAAGACCGTTTTTGACTAAACCTCAGACAACTCTACTTCTTTTGTGTTATTCTTTTTCCATTTCCCTTTGGTCGAATGACTGGGGATTATGGGTAGGGGAGGGACACTTAACAGCTCAGGAGTGATATTCCCACTAGTAATTGAATGACGTTGTGGACTCTCCATATTCGGAAAGAAAGAAATGTATCGATTAAAGTGAAGGTAAACTTTGATGAATGAAAGCCCTTTTTTTAAAAATACTTATTAAAAACAGGGGCACTTTCATTCATCAAAGTTTACAAAGCAGCCATTTTGATTAAAAACTTACCTCTCTTCTTTGCACAGCCAGAGTAGCTTCCCCCCGTCCGGAGATCCTCTCTTCACACGTCATCAATGACTAATCCGGCTTCCTCCAATCACGGCTTTCCCCCCAGGGGAGTCATTGCCTGAGGCCATGCCGTGATTGTAGGAAGCTGGATTAGTCATTGATGACGTGTGAAGAGAGGATCTCCGGATGGGGGAAGCTGCTCTGGCTGTGAAAAAAACAAAGGTAAGTTTTTAATCAAAACGGCTGCTTTCTAACTTTGATGAATGAAAGTGCCCGTGTTTTTAATACCATTTTTAAAAAACGGGCTTTCATTCATCAAAGTTTACCTTCACTTTTAGCATAAATTTTGTTTTATTTCAATAGTCAATCCTAGCGTTTCACAAACAATCGCATTGACTTTCACTTTAAGGGTCATTCATAAATGTTATTGCATAAAAATCATCAAGGGGCCCTTCTTCTGTGATTGGATTGAAAAGTAGTTATCCATAGTTTGATAAAGTATTTTAAAGGGACATGAAACTCACAAATCTTTTTGTGATTCAGACAGAGCATATACTTTAAAAAAAAAAAAAGTTTCCAATTTTCTCCTATTATCAAATTTGCTACATTCTCGTGGTATTCTTTGTTGAAGAGATACCTAGATAGGTAGCATGCACATGTCTAGAGCACTATGTGGCAGGAACTAATGCTACCATCTATTACTCTTGCAAATGGATAACACATGCACCCTCCCAAGCTTAATTCCCTGCTTTTCAACAAGGGATACTACAAAAACATTTGATAACAGAAGTAAATTGGAAAGTTGTTTAAAATGACATGCTCTCTCTAACTTATAAAAGAAAAAATTTGTGCTTCATGTCCGTTTAAGGCCCACGTGGTAAAGATGATTAGATTTGCAGAGATCGGTGACCCTCTCTATAATATCTGTTTGTTTCTTTAGAATGGTGTAAAGATTGCTGTAAGCAGGTGGAAGCTGATTGAAACATCGCTGAGGAACAATATCAAAGATGTACGCGATTTGAAGGTAATTTCAGTGTTATTAATCTGGTAAATGGATATTCTAATTAAAACATAACATGGTGTAAATGATCAGAAGTGACCAGCCTGCTCAGCAGCTCCCTAGCAAAACTTTAATCCTGTGTTTAAAGGGACATTAAATAGCATGCAATGTTAAGAGACTTTTAAATTCACTTACAATTTTTAAGTTGACTTTATTCACTTGGTATCTTTTGTTGAAAAGCTCACCTAGATAGGCTCAGGAGCAGCACTGTGCTGTTGGGATGCATAACACACACACACACTGAGATACTGACAGTTTAAGTATACCTAACACACACTGATATACGGACAGTATAAGTATACGTAACACACACACACACACTGATATACTGACAGTATAAGTATACATAACACGCACACACTGATATACTGACAGTATAAGTATACATAACACACACAAATACACACACACACACTGATATACTGACAGTATAAGTATACATTACACACACACACACACTGATATACTGACAGTATAAGTATACGTAACACACACACACACACACTTATATACTGACAGTATAAGTATACATAACACACACACACTGATATACTGACAGTATAAGTAAACATAACACACACAAATACACACACACACTGATATACTGACAGTATAAGTATACATAACACACACAAATACACACACACACTGATATACTGACAGTATAAGTATACATAACACACACACTGATATACTGACAGTATAAGTATACAACAGAGGGGTTTTTTAAATAGGGAGCTGACCAAATCCCTCCCCTTTGGTTACTGCACGCCACCCAGCCCAGGTGTGTTCCTGATAAATATACTCAATAAGCTAGAAAGCTTCACACTGTGTAGACATGACTTGCTGCAGTGTGGAAACTGGTTAGTATAGGACCGGTCTGATGTGGGACACCTTGTAAGTGGTAGACTGGCTTAGCAGAATATGATCATATTGTGTGACTAAGATCCCATTTCATTTAAAGGCATTTTTTTAAAAAGCAAAAAAAATTTTTGCAGCATAAATATAAGTCAATACTATTGCAAGATGTTAATCTCAATTTTATTTGAACTATGTAAATATATTTAGCAGATAGAAGTATATTTGTTTTTGCAGCACAAATATAAGCTCATATTATTGCGAGATGTTTATCCCAATCTTATTAGAAGCTATGTAAGTATATTTGGCAGACAGAAGCATATACTAATATGCCATGAAAGAGTGGACTTAAGTGGTTGGATGTGCACCAAAATATCTTTTGTTGTTTTGTAATTATTTTCTTCACTTTGGTAGCACTCCCACAATGTGTGTGTTAAGTTTAAACAGTCCTTTTGTGGTGTGCGTAACCAAAAAACCCTTCTGTTGTAACACACACACATACACTGATATAGTGACAGTATAAGTATACATAACACACACACACACTGATATACTGACAGTATAAGTATAAATAACACACACTGATATAGTGACAGTATAAGTATACATAACACACACACACTGATATAGTGACAGTATAAGTATACATAACAGACGCACACTGATATAGTGACAGTATCCGTATACATAACACACACACTGATATAGTGACAGTATCAGTATAAATAACACACACACACACACTGATATAGTGACAGTATAAGTATACATAACACACACACTGATATAGTGACAGTATAAGTATACATAACACACACACTGATATACTGACAGTATAAGTATAAATAACACACACACACACACTGATATAGTGACAGTATAAGTATACATAACACACACACTGATATAGTGACAGTATAAATATGCATAACACACACACTGATATAGTGACAGTATAAGTATACATAACACACACACTGATATACTGACAGTATAAGTATAAATAACACACACACACACACTGATATAGTGACAGTATAAGTATACATAACACACACACTGATATAGTGACAGTATAAATATGCATAACACACACACTGATATAGTGACAGTATAAGTTTGCATAACACACACACTGATATAGTGACAGTATTAGTATACATGACACACACACACACACTGATATAGTGACAGTATAAGTATACATAACACACACACGCTTATATACTGACAGTATCAGTATACATAACACACACGCTGATATAGTGACAGTATAAGTATACATAACACACACACACACACACACACACTGATATAGTGACAGTATCAGTATACATAACACACACATACAGACAGTATAAGTATACATAACACACACGCTGATATACTGACAGTATAAGTATACATAACACACACACACACACACTGATATACTGACAGTATAACTATACATAACACACACACACACACACGCTGATATACTGACAGTATAACTATACATAACACACACACACATACATACACACACACACTGATATACTGACAGTATAAGTATACATAACACACACACACACTGATATACTGACAGTATAACTATACATAACACACACACACGCTGATATACTGACAGTATAACTATACATAACACACACATACATACACACACACACACACACACTGATATACTGACTGTATAACTATACATAACACACACACACTGATATACTGACAGTATAACTATACATAACACACACATACATACACACACACACACACACACTGATATACTGACTGTATAAGTATACATAACACACACACACACTGGTATACTGACAGTATAACTATACATAACACACACACACTGGTATACTGACAGTATAACTATACATAACACACACACACTGATATACTGACAGTATAAGTATAAATAACACACACTGATATAGTGACAGTATAACTATACATAACACACACACACTGATATACTGACAGTATAACTATACATAACACACACACACACTGATATACTGACAGTATAACTATACATAACACACACACACACTGATATACTGACAGTATAACTATACATAACACACACACACACTGATATACTGACAGTATAACTATACATAACACACACACACACTGATATACTGACAGTATAACTATACATGACACACACGCTGATATACTGACAGTATAAGTATACATAACACACACATATACTGACAGTATAAGTATACATAACACACACATATACTGACAGTATAAGTATACATAACACACATATATACGGACAGTATAAGTATACATAACAATTACACATTGAGATTCACTTTACAAGGTAACTCATTAATAAAAAGTAAAATAATTGTATTCCGATTTTCCATCTTCTTTGCAACTCATTTTAGATTAGTAAAAATCTAAAAAATAAGAACTGGGGGAGTGAAATCTAATTTGGTGCTTTTAATTCTGACAGTAGATTATTGTTGAGGAGGAAGTAAATATTTAATAAAAACAAATACTCTTTATAAACACTCCCTGTTTGTTCTTCTAACGCACAGTGCATGAATTTGCTGCATCCAGCAGATGGCACTGTTCTATCACAAAGTCAACAAAATATGTCTGTGATTTGCTTTTTTTTTCCTATTCAGAATGCTATTTTGAAGTACAATGTGACATATTCTAAGAAGTGGGACTTCACAGCTTTGATTGACCTCTGTGACAAGGTAATGCGCTTTTTATACAAGTTTATGGTTTCAGTGTACAATGTTGTACTTTATAAATCGCATCAATAATACTTATTGTTAAAGGATGTTTAAACTAAGTATTCTTTCAAAATAAAAACATATACGTTAGTCAACAGAAAAAGAAATATTATGCAAAATATTAACCCTTTCGTGACAGGGTTAAAGTGTCTACATCGGAACACCTGTTCCGATGTAGACAAATTGAAACTACGCGATCGTGCATACGATCGCGAGATTTCAATTATTGGATCGCATCTGGGGGGCGTCCCTACAACCCTAGGAACGCCCTCCAGACCGCGATCAAGTCCTTGAAGCGCAGAAGGCTTCAGGACAGCCGTTTGATATGACGTTCTATTCCGTCATAACGGCTTTAAAGCCCAGTGTAAATATGACGGAATAGAACGGCATAACGGCGTTAAAAGGTTAAAATGAATAAGGTAAAAATCCTCATAATAAAAAGAGCATCAGTGAAAATATTATTTTCTTTCCTATGACTTGGAGAGTCCACAACGTCATTTCAATTACTAGTAGGATATTAAACTCCTGGCCAGCAGGAGGAGGCAAAGAGCACCCCAGCAAAGCTGTTAAGTGTAACAGCCTTACCCATAACCCCTTCATTCTCTTTGCCTCTCTTGCCTCTGTCAATGAAGGTTGTGCGTAGTTGGTGTCTGAAGATTTTAATCCTTTAATGGATACTTTTTCCTGCAAGTAAGGATTGGGGTTTAGCTGTGTCCATTTCAATCTCTTGAGTAGGTCTGGGTGATATGGGCAAAAAAAAAATAATCATGATTTTTCTCCAAAAAAATTGCGATTGCGATTTAATCGCGATTTTCTTATAAATGACTATAACACCTTAATTTTTCAATAAACAATTTATTTAAGACTACAGAATCTTTGGAAATACCTTTAAAAAGAAAAAACAAACGGATGCACAAAACTAAAAGTTCTAGCTGGGCTAAAAGAAAAAGTGCTCACCATATGTAAGTAGAAACTCGGGCTGGTTTGTAACAAGGTTGACGCGGTTCAGCCTTTTAGGAGACCTTTATCAAGACAATACCAGCTTTGTGTGATGTTTAGTTATTTAAAGGCTTTATTAGCCAATCGGAAAGAGGGGTGTGGTGAATTTTGGCGCCAAAAAAATGTGAACAGGATCTCACCGGTACCAAAAGAGGTACTTCCGGGTTAGATCATAGAGTGTATTGTGCACTAAATGTATTGCTAACTATGGAGATAAGGTGGTTTCAAGTTGCACATATTACATATATTCATCCAATAAAGCTTTACTTTGCATATAGTAGTTGTAATGTATATTATGTGTGTTGTAAGGTTAAGAAACATGAAGTAATGATAAAAATAATCTATAATCAGTTGTATAGGACATGGAATAACATCAATATATTTCTTCTGTTAAGTGTGATCAGTCCACGGGTCATCATTACTTCTGGGATATTAACTGCTCCCCTACAGGAAGTGCAAGAGGATTCACCCAGCAGAGCTGCATATAGCTCCTCCCCTCTACGTCACTCCCAGTCATTCTCTTGCACCCAGCAACTAGATAGGTCGTGTGAGAGGACTATGGTGATTATACTTAGTTTTATATCTTCAATCAAAAGTTTGTTATTTTAAAATAGCACCGGAGTGTGTTATTACCTCTCTGGCAGAGTTTGAGGAAGAATCTACCAGAGTTTTGCTATGATTTTAGCCGGAGTAGTTAAGATCATATTGCTGTTCTCGGCCATCTGAGGAGTGAGGTAAACTTCAGATCAGGGGACAGCGGGCAGATGAATCTGCATAGAGGTATGTAGCAGTTTTTATTTTCTGACAATGGAATTGATGAGAAAATCCTGCCATACCGATATGTCATGTATGTATACTTTACACTTCAGTATTCTGGGAGAACTAGAATTACACTGTAAGAAAGACATAAAGCTGTTTAATAACTAGAGATTATGTTTAACGTTTTTGCTGGAATGTAAAATCGTTTTCATTTGCTGAGGTACTGAGTGAATAAATGTTTGGGCACCATTTTTCCACTTGGCAGTTGCTTAAATCTGTTTTTTCTGTCAGTTTCTGTTCTCCCTCACTGCTGTGTGTGTGGGGGAGGGGCGCTTTTACTATGCATCAAATATTTCAGTCAGCAACTCATTGTATTCCCTGCATGATCTGGTTCATCTCTACAGAGCTCAGGGGTCTTCAAAACTTATTTTGAGGGAGGTAATTTCTCTCAGCAGAGCTGTGAGAATTATAGTTTGACTGAAATAAAAACTTTTATTCTGTAATTTGTTTCCTGCTTTCAGAAATTGTTATCTTTGCTAATGGGATTAAACCTTTGCTAAAGTTGTGTTGTTTACAAGGATTGAGGCTATAACTGTTTCAATTTATTAATTTTTAACTGTCATAGATCTCTGTGCTTCTTAAAGGCACAGTACGTTTTAATATTATTCTATTTGAATTGTATTTCCAAGTTGCAAGTTTATTTGCTAGTGTGTTAAACATGTCTGATTCAGAAGATGATACCTGTGTCATTTGTTGCAATGCCAAAGTGGAGCCCAATAGAAATTTATGTACTAACTGTATTGATGCTACTTTAAATAAAAATCAATCTGTACAAATTACAAATTTCACCAAACAACGAGGGGAGAGTTATGCCGACTAACTCGCCTCACGTGTCAGTACCTACATCTCCCGCTCAGAGGGAGGTGCGTGATATTGTAGCGCCGAGTACAGCTGGGCGGCCATTACAAATCACATTACAGGATATGGCTACTGTTATGACTGAAGTTTTGGCTAAATTACCAGAACTAAAAGGTAAGCGTGATCACTCTGGGGTGAGAACAGAGTGCGCTGATAATATTAGGGCCATGTCAGACACTGCGTCACAGGTGGCAGAACATGAGGACGGAGAACTTCATTCTGTGGGTGACGGTTCTGATCCAAACAGACTGGATTCAGATATTTCAAATTTTAAATTTAAACTGGAAAACCTCCGTGTATTACTAGGGGAGGTGTTAGCGGCTCTGAATGATTGTAACACAGTTGCAATACCAGAGAAAATGTGTAGGTTGGATAAATATTTTGCGGTACCGACGAGTACTGAGGTTTTTCCTATACCTAAGAGACTTACTGAAATTGTTACTAAGGAGTGGGATAGACCCGGTGTGCCGTTCTCACCCCCTCCGATATTTAGAAAAATGTTTCCAATAGACGCCACCACAAGGGACTTATGGCAAACGGTCCCTAAGGTGGAGGGAGCAGTTTCTACTTTAGCTAAGCGTACCACTATCCCGGTGGAGGATAGCTGTGCTTTTTCAGATCCAATGGATAAAAAGTTAGAGGGTTACCTTAAGAAAATGTTTGTTCAACAAGGTTTTATATTGCAACCCCTTGCATGCATTGCGCCGATCACGGCTGCAGCGGCATTCTGGATTGAGTCTCTGGAAGAGAACATTGGTTCAGCTACTCTGGACGACATTACGGACAGGCTTAGAGTCCTTAAACTAGCTAATTCATTCATTTCGGAGGCCGTAGTACATCTTACTAAACTTACGGCGAAGAATTCAGGATTCGCCATTCAGGCACGCAGGGCGCTGTGGCTAAAATCCTGGTCAGCTGATGTTACTTCTAAGTCTAAATTGCTTAATATACCTTTCAAAGGGCAGACCTTATTCGGGCCCGGGTTGAAAGAGATTATCGCTGACATTACAGGAGGTAAAGGCCATGCCCTGCCTCAGGACAAAGCCAAAGCCAAGACTAGACAGTCTAGTTTTCGTTCCTTTCGTAATTTCAAAGCAGGAGCAGCATCAACTTCCTCTGCACCAAAACAGGAAGGAGCTGTTGCTCGCTACAGACAAGGCTGGAAACCTAACCAGTCCTGGAACAAGGGCAAGCAGACTAGGAAACCTGCTGCTGCCCCCAAAACAGCATGAATTGAGGGCCCCCGATCCGGGATCGGATCTAGTGGGGGGCAGACTTTCTCTCTTCGCCCAGGCTTGGGCAAGAGATGTTCAGGATCCCTGGGCGCTAGAGATAATATCTCAGGGATACCTTCTGGACTTCAAATACTCTCCTTCAAGAGAGAGATTTCATCTGTCAAGATTGTCAACAATCCAGACAAAGAAAGAGGCTTTTCTACGCTGCGTACAAGAGCTCTTGTTAATGGGAGTAATCCATCCAGTTCCACGATCGGAACAGGGACAGGGGTTTTACTCAAATCTGTTTGTGGTTCCCAAAAAAGAGGGAACTTTCAGACCAATCCTGGACTTAAAGATCCTAAACAAACTCCTAAGAGTTCCATCGTTCAAGATGGAGACTATTCGGACAATTTTACCTATGATCCAAGAGGGTCAGTACATGACCACTGTAGATTTAAAAGATGCTTACCTGCACATACCGATTCACAAAGATCATTACCGGTACCTAAGGTTTGCCTTCCTAGACAGGCATTACCAGTTTGTGGCTCTTCCATTCGGATTGGCTACAGCGCCAAGAATCTTCACAAAGGTTCTGGGTGCTCTTCTGGCGGTACTAAGACCGCGGGGAATCTCGGTAGCTCCATACCTAGACGACATTCTGATACAAGCTTCAAGCTTTCAAACTGCCAAATCTCATACAGAGTTAGTGCTGGCATTTCTAAGGTCACATGGATGGAAGGTGAACGAAAAGAAAAGTTCACTCGTTCCACTCACAAGAGTTCCCTTCCTGGGGACTCTTATAGATTCTTTAGAAATGAAGATTTACCTGACAGAGGACAGGCTATCAAGACTTCAAAGTGCTTGCCGCACTCTTCATTCCATTCAACACCCGTCAGTGGCTCAATGTATGGAGGTAATCGGCTTAATGGTAGCGGCAATGGACATAGTACCTTTTGCACGCTTACACCTCAGACCACTGCAACTGTGCATGCTAGGTCAGTGGAATGGGGATTACTCAGACTTATCCCCTTCTCTGAATCTGGATCAAGAGACCAGAAATTCTCTTCTATGGTGGCTTTCTCGGCCACACCTGTCCAGGGGGATGCCATTCAGCAGACCAGACTGGACAATTGTAACAACAGACGCCAGCCTTCTAGGTTGGGGTGCCGTCTGGAATTCCCTGAAGGCTCAGGGACTATGGAGTCAGGAGGAGAGTCTCCTGCCAATAAACATTCTGGAATTGAGAGCAGTTCTCAATGCCCTCCTGGCTTGGCCCCAGTTGACAACTCGGGGGTTCATCAGGTTTCAGTCGGACAACATCACGACTGTAGCTTACATCAACCATCAGGGAGGGACAAGAAGCTCCCTAGCTATGATGGAAGTATCAAAGATAATTCGCTGGGCAGAGTCTCACTCTTGCCACCTGTCAGCAATCCACATCCCGGGAGTGGAGAACTGGGAGGCGGATTTCTTAAGTCGTCAGACTTTTCATCCGGGGGAGTGGGAACTTCATCCGGAGGTCTTTGCCCAAATACTTCGACGTTGTTTCCACCCTTCCCGTTGCTTCCTCGATTGATAGCCAGAATCAAACAAGAGAGAGCATCAGTGATTCTAATAGCACCTGCGTGGCCACGCAGGACTTGGTATGCAGACCTGGTGGACATGTCATCCTGTCCGCCTTGGTCTCTACCTCTGAAACAGGACCTTCTGATACAGGGTCCCTTCAAACATCAAAATCTAACTTCTCTGAAGCTGACTGCTTGGAAATTGAACGCTTAATTTTATCAAGACGTGGGTTTTCTGAGTCAGTTATTAGTACCTTAATACAGACTAGGAAACCTGTTACCAGAAAGATTTACCATAAGATATGGCGTAAATACCTACATTGGTGTGAATCCAAAGGTTACTCTTGGAGTAAGGTTAGGATTCCTAGGATATTGTCTTTTCTACAAGAAGGTTTAGAAAAGGGTTTATCTGCTAGTTCATTAAAGGGACAGATCTCAGCTCTGTCCATTCTGTTACACAAACGTCTGTCAGAAGTTCCTGACGTCCAGGCTTTTTGTCAGGCTTTGGCCAGGATTAAGCCTGTGTTTAAAACTGTTGCTCCACCATGGAGTTTAAACCTTGTTCTTAATGTTTTACAGGGCGTTCCGTTTGAACCCCTTCATTCCATTGATATAAAGTTGTTATCTTGGAAAGTTCTATTTTTAATGGCTATTTCCTCGGCTCGAAGAGTCTCTGAATTATCAGCCTTACATTGTGATTCTCCTTATTTGATTTTTCATTCGGATAAGGTAGTCCTGCGTACTAAACCTGGGTTCTTACCTAAGGTAGTTACTAACAGGAATATCAATCAAGAGATTGTTGTTCCTTCTTTATGCCCAAATCCTTCTTCAAAGAAGGAACGTCTACTGCACAACCTGGATGTAGTCCGGGCTCTAAAATTTTACTTGCAGGCAACTAAGGAATTCCGACAAACGTCTTCTCTGTTTGTCATTTACTCTGGGCAGAGGAAAGGGCAAAAAGCTTCCGCTACCTCTCTTTCTTTTTGGCTTCGTAGCATAATTCGTTTAGCTTATGAGACTGCTGGACAGCAGCCCCCTGAAAGAATTACAGCTCATTCTACTAGAGCTGTGGCTTCCACTTGGGCCTTCAAGAATGAGGCCTCTGTTGAACAGATTTGCAAGGCTGCAACTTGGTCTTCGCTTCATACTTTTTCCAAATTTTACAAATTTGACACCTTTGCTTCATCGGAGGCTATTTTTGGGAGAAAGGTTCTTCAGGCAGTGGTTCCTTCTGTATAAAGAGTCTGCCTATCCCTCCCGTCATCCGTGTACTTTTGCTTTGGTATTGGTATCCCAGAAGTAATGATGACCCGTGGACTGATCACACTTAACAGAAGAAAACATAATTTATGCTTACCTGATAAATTCCTTTCTTCTGTAGTGTGATCAGTCCACGGCCCGCCCTGTTTTTAAGGCAGGTAAATATTTTTTAATTTATACTCCAGTCACCACTTCACCCTTGGCTTTTCCTTTCTCGTTGGTCCTTGGTCGAATGACTGGGAGTGACGTAGAGGGGAGGAGCTATATGCAGCTCTGCTGGGTGAATCCTCTTGCACTTCCTGTAGGGGAGCAGTTAATATCCCAGAAGTAATGATGACCCGTGGACTGATCACACTACAGAAGAAAGGAATTTATCAGGTAAGCATAAATTATGTTTTTCTACATAAAGAGAAACCGCGTTTTATATCGCCATCTTAGTTGAGGGCAAAAGTGAATTATTAAGTGATAGACAGTATTTAAGCATGACTGAATTAGTGATTGCATATGTTCATTCAAAAAGTATACATTTTGCATATAATAAATGACTTGAACATAACACATTATTTTGGTGTAACAGGATCGTGTGACTCGTGACTGTTTTATATCACCATTTTTTTTAAGGCCAGAGGCGAGGGAGTGGTAATCAGAATTTTACTAAATCGTTACATTACATCGACAAAATAAAGTAATAGTGAAAGTGATCCAGTGACATGGAACAAGAAATATAGCAAAAGATCAAACCATTTTTTTTTTACAAAAAGTAATACATAGACTGTATATGAAATGCATAAGTTAGATGGAATACGTTAATTACATAAACTGATTAATTATATACGCAATAGAAACTGACATGAAACATTGTAAATCTATATACTTAACTATATCTGTTATGGATGATGTTGGTGAATAACACTTGTAAAAAAATATATTTCTATGAAGATGAGAAAAAAGAAAAAAAATTTCAGAAAAAGCACTTATACGGAAGAACATCGCTTTAAAAATCATATACGTATAAAAAACATACATATACAAAACATATAGGACATATTAAAACAGCCCGAGTTTCAGGTTGAGCACATTGAGAAGATAATAAAATTAGGTATTGTGTTACAAAAAATATTGCAAAAATACCACATTAAAAGATGATAAAAGTGTATATATGTGCTACTGTTGGGCAATTATCTAATAAATGTAGAAAATATATCAGTGTTATTCCATGTCCTATACATCTGATTATAGATTATTTTTTAATTACTTCATGTTTCTTAATCTATATAATGTAACGATCCAGTTAACTTTTATTCAAAGAATACACGCACTGACCACTTCCTATCCACCTTTGCCCTTAAACAAAATAGCGATAAGAAAACTCTGTTTTGAGTGTATCACAAGCCACATATTTTGTGTCAAATTAATATGTGCGATGTGTTAAGTCAACTCTACCTTACAACCAACATAATATACAGTACAACTACTATACGCAAAGTAAAGCTTTATTGGATGATATATGTAATACATTATTTCAGTAATGTTTGGAAAACTCACTTTTTAATGCATCTTGCCCTCAATAATTTACTTTTGCCCTTAACCAAGATGGCTATATAAAACGCTGTCTAACTGAGTCATGAGTCATATGATCTTGCATCTTGAAACCACCTTATCTCCCATAGTTAGCAATATACTTAGTGCACAATACACTCTATTGTCTAACCCGGAAGTACCTCTATAAGGTTCCTGTGAGATCCTGTTCCCATTTTTTTGGCGCCAAAATTCGCCACACCCTCTTTTCCGATTGTCTAATAAAGCCTTTTAAATGACCTGAAAAATCACACAACTGATATTGTCTTGATAAAGGCCTTCCTAGGAAGGCCGAACGGCATCGACTTTGTGAACAAACCAGCCCGAGTTTCTACTTGCATATGGTGAGCAATTTTTCTTTTAGCCCAGCTAGAACTTTTAGTTTTTGTGCATCCATTTTTTTTTTTAACTTTTTATAGGTATTTCCAAACGTCCCTGGTTAGCTCCGGACCTGAAGCCTTTTTCAAGCATCTCCAACTCCTGGATTGTTTTTCATTGGACTTTCATTTGGGACTATTTGTTCGTATATCATTCTGGGACATTTTGTGGTTTTCTATTTCTTGGGACGTCCCCTCCATATATCGCTATTGGGTTTTTAGGGCCTTGTGAGGTCCATTATGTACATCTGAGCTCAGATTAATATTTATTGTTCTTTTATATTGCTTCCTGCTAACTTTTTTTGTTGGATTAAATCAGTTTTCTATGAATAAGTTTTTATGTTGGATTTAATTAGTTTTTTACAACATTTCATATTGTTTCTTATAAATATTGTAGCATACTGACACTTTGCATTCATACCTATATGTACTCAGTAACCCTTTATGCAATCATCTCTTTTTTGTCCTACTGAAGATTTGCACTTATTTCCATCCAGTCATATCGTACATACCCTAGTAATGGTTATATTTTTCTGATTACCCTCTCTATAGCACACTTAAGCCCCTATTCTGGTGGCGCTCCTATACCTCCCCTTACTGGGACTGCAGTTTTAGCCTTTTTGGCAGCCGTGGGGTTAACTAACTGCATCTGCTATGTATTTGAGCCGTTTCTCAGAGAGCAGGAGATTGTGTGGGAGGTTACATAATGATTACATACCCTAAGTTTCAGACTGCAGACGTCCCTAGGGGAAAATATTAGGAAGTGGCTTTCCCTCCTCTTCACTCTCCTGCATGGGCTCTGCTTTTAGACTTCTATAGATTGATCAGCTGCTACTGAGATCACAAACAGAAAGTGAAAGTAAAACAGCCATTTTTACAAATGTATGCTAAAAGCAACCACTAGAAGGAGCTGGTTTGCAAGAAATTACTTACAAATCAATGCAGTACAGCCACATATGAGGTTAGTTTGTTTTTTAGCAAAAAAATCACAAATTCTCGCAGTTTTTAAATCACGGCAATTAATCCTGGTTTTAAATCGCATATGCAATTAATTGTGCAGCCCTACCCTTGAGTAAGAGTAGTGGTGGCTTTTAGCAGTTAAAAGGTGGCGAGGAAGTCTTTGCTTCACTTTTAACACTTGGCTACCCCTTTGTGGAAAGCCAGAGTTGGTTACTCTGTTCTTTCTTTTTCCTACAGGTCCATGACAGGGAGTATTGTACCTGCTACACCTAAGGATCTGCATCTTGAATGCAATAGGATCTAAGGTAAGGGCCTTTGCCTTCTAGCTACAGGAGGGCTGCAGCAGATCCATTCTGGGACTTAATAATCCTTATCGTGTAAGGATTCATATTGGGGACATATATATATATTATTATTTTTTTTACTTGAAACAGTATAGCACTTAATCAGTATGATGGGCAACTTGGCTAAGGGAAGAGGTTAATAATGATATACTTATTCATTAACCTAACACTACTTTTTATTATATGATGGGGGGTTTATTTTATATAAGAACAATCATAAGGCTTCTGTAACTGAGTACTTAAAATGGGAAAGCCGTTTTTTTAAACTGTTTACTTTTTTCGCACACTTTTGTTTTACTGAGTTAATATTGAGGCCCGCTCACGTGACACACACTTCCGGTTTTACGGAGCCGAGCAGTTGAGATTGATAGCGATCTTTTTACTTGTTTGCAGATCTCCAGCTAGAAGTTTTATCCCAGCAATCCCTGAATATAGAATCCAAGTCTATCTTATTTCAGGATCGTTTAAGAGGAGAAGAAATCTCTACTAGGAGTTCCGTTTTTTTTTCCTGCTAGTGGGGTGTTCCTCTTGGCTGATAGGAGCCTCAGGTAATCTGAGGTGTTTTTTTATTCATAGCAACCTTAATGTTTAATTTTTCTCCCTTCCTGTATATTTATTTTGGTAAATAAATATTTTTTTCCCTACTTATTGATTTTATTTGTACTAGTGGTACTTTTATTCCATAGCATGGACTCTGAACAGAATAAGTCTATCTCCATGGATAAATGTTTATTATGCTTAGAGGCCCCAATTGTTGTTCCAATGCAATTTTGTTCCTCTTGTTTAGCTAAAACTTTACAATTCAAAGATAAATTACTCCCTTCTGAGCCAACCTGCCTCTCAGGATAATACTGTGCGTGACATGCCTCAGCTTTCTTCTCAAACGTCCCAAGCCTTAGTTATTTCTCATACTGTGTCTTCTGCGTCCTCTCATCCACCTGGGGGTGTTTATTTACCTGGGGATTTTGCCGCTCAGTTTTCCTCTGCCGTACCAGCGGCTTTGTCAGCTTTCCCTTCATTTGGTAAGCGCAAGAGAAAATCTAAATATTTGCCTGATACGAAGGCTTCTGACTCTAAGACTGAATTAGCTCAGTTGTCTGAGGAGGAGAATACTTCAGTAGCTTCTGAAGGTGAGATCTCAGACTGACACTTTAAGCAAAAAAATCTTCTGAAACTAAAGAGGTTAATGTTAGATTTAATCTTGAACACCTCCGGTTACTATTGAAGGAGGTTCTAGCTACTTAAGGTGACTCTGAACCTTTGGTTGTGGTCAACCCCACGAAGTCTTCTAAATTGGATAGAGTTTATGATTCCACATCTTCTGAGGAGGTTTTTCCTGTCCCAAGGAATATGTCAGAAATTATTGATCAGGAATAAGCCAGGGGTTCCTTTCTCTTGTAAGGTGTATCCAGTCCACGGATCATCCATTACTTGTGGGATATTCTCATTCCCAACAGGAAGTTGCAAGAGGACACCCACAGCAGAGCTGTTATATAGCTCCTCCCCTAACTGCCATATCCAGTCATTCTCTTGCAACTCTCAACAAGCATGGAGGTAGTAAGAGAGAGTGGTGAAATATAGTTAGTTTTTTTCTTCAATCAAAAGTTTGTTATTTTTAAATGGTACCGGAGTTGTACTAGTTTATCCCAGGCAGTAAATAGAAGAAGAATCTGCCTGAGTTTTCTATGATCTTAGCAGGTTGTAACTAAGATCCATTGCTGTTCTCACATATGTCTGAGGAGAGAGGTAACTTCAGCGGGAGAATGGCGTGCAGGTTACTCTGCTATGAGGTATGTGCAGTTACAATTTTTTCTAGAAATGAAAATGCTAGAAAATGCTGCTGATACCGGATTAATGTAAGTTAAGCCTGAATACAGTGATTTAATAGCGACTGGTATCATGCTTACTCTCAGGGGTAATACCCTTATAAAATTGCAATATAAAACTTTTGCTGGCATGTTTAATCGTTTTTATATATGCTTTGGTGATAAAACTTTATTGGGGCCTAGTTTTTTTCCACATGGCTGGCTTAAATTTTGCCTAGAAACAGTTTCCTGAGGCTTTCCACTGTTGTAGTATGAATGGGAGGGGGCCTATTTTAGCGCTTTTTTGCGCAGTTAAAATTACAGACTGAGACATCCAGCTTCCCTCAGGAGTCCCCTGAATGCTATAGGACATCTCTAAAGGGCTCAAAGGCTTTCCAAAGTCGTTTATTGGGGAAGGTAGGGCCACAGCAGAGCTGTGGCAGTTTGTTGTGGCTGTTAAAAACGTCTATAGTTTTTTTTTTATCCGTTTTTTGAACTAAAGGGTTAATCATCCATTTGCAAGTGGGTGCAATGCCCTGTTAGCTTATTACATACACTAAAAATGTCGTTTGATTTACTGCCTTTTTTCACTGTTTTTCAAATTTTGACAAAATTTCTTTCTCTTAAAGGCACAGTACCGTTTTTTATATTTGCTTGTTAACTTGATTTAAAGTGTTTTCCAAGCTTGCTAGTCTCATTGCTAGTCTGTACAAACATGTCTGACATAGAGGAAACTCCTTGTTCATTATGTTTAAAAGCCATGGTGGAACCCCCTCTTAGGATGTGTACCAAGTGTACTGATTTCACTTTAAGCAATAAAGATCATATTCTGTCTTTAAAAAATTTATCACCAGAGGATTCTGACGAGGGGGAAGTTATGCCGACTAACTCTCCCCATGTGTCAGATCCTTTGACTCCCGCTCAAGGGACTCACGCTCAAATGGCGCCAAGTACATCTAGGGCGCCCATAGCGATTACTTTACAAGACATGGCGGCAGTCATGGATAATACACTGTCAGCGGTATTAGCCAGACTACCTGAATTTAGAGGTAAGCGAGATAGCTCTGGGGTTAGACGAAATGCAGAGCATACTGACGCTTTAAGAACCATGTCTGATACTGCCTCACAATATGCAGAAGCTGAGGAAGGAGAGCTTCAGTCTGTGGGTGATGTTTCTGACTCAGGAAAGATACCTGATTCTGATATTTCTACATTTAAATTTAAGCTTGAACACCTCCGCGTGTTGCTCAGAGAGGTTTTAGCTGCTCTGAATGACTGTGATACAATTGCAGTGCCAGAGAAATTGTGTAGACTGGATAAATACTATGCAGTGCCTGTGTGTTCTGATGTTTTTCCAATACCTAAAAGGTTTACAGAAATTATTAATAAGGAACGGGATAGACCAGGTGTGCCGTTCTCTCTCTCTCTCTCTCTCCCCCTCCTATTTTTAGAAAAATGTTTCCAATAGACGCCACCACACGGGACTTATGGCAGACAGTCCCTAAGGTGGAGGGAGCAGTTTCTACTCTAGCAAAGCGTACTACTATCCCTGTCGAGGACAGTTGTACTTTTTTAAGATCCAATGTATAAAAAATTAGAAGGTTACCTTAAGAAAATGTTTATTCAACAAGGTTTTATCCTACAGCCCCTTGCATGCATTGCTCCTGTCACTGCTGCTGCGGCGTTCTGGTTTGAGTCTCTGGAAGAGGCTTTGCAGGTAGCGACTCCATTGGATGACATACTTGGCAAGCTTAGAGCACTTAAGCTAGCCAATTCTTTTGTTTCTGATGCCATTGTTCATTTGACTAAACTAACGGCTAAGAATTCCGGTTTTGCTATACAGGCGCGCAGGGCGCTATGGCTTAAATCATGGTCAGCTAATGTGACTTCAAAATCTAAGCTGCTTAACATTCCCTTCAAGGGTCAGACCCTATTCGGGCCTGGTTTGAAGGAGATTATTGCTGATATCACTTGAGGAAAAGGTCATGCCCTTCCTCAGGACAGGTCCAAATCAAGAGCCAAACAGTCTAATTTTCATGCCTTTCGAAACTTCAAGGCAGGTGCGGCATCAACTTCCTCTAATGCAAAACAAGAGGGAACTTTTGCTCAGTCCAAGATGGTCTGGAGACCAAACCAGACCTGGAACAAAGGTAAGCAGGCCAAAAAGCCTGCTGCTGCCTCTAAGACAGCATGAAGGAACAGCCCCCTATCCGGTAACGGATCTAGTAGGAGGCAGACTTTCACTCTTCGCCCAGACGTGGGCAAGAAATGTCCAGGATCCCTGGGCGTTGGAAATTATATCCCAGGGATATCTTCTGGACTTCAAAGCTCCCCCCCCCCCCAAAAAGGGAGATTTCACCTTTCACAATTGTCTGCAAACCAGATAAAGAGAGAGGCATTCTTACACTGTGTACGAGACCTCCTAGTTATGGGAGTGATCCATCCAGTTCCAAAGGAGGAACAGGGACAGGGTTTTTACTCAAATCTGTTTGTGGTTCCCAAAAAAGAGGGAACCGTCAGACCAATTTGGATATAAAGATCTTAATCAAATTCCTCAGAGTTCCATCATTCAAGATGGAAACTATTCGTACCATCCTACCTATGATCCAGGAGGGTCAATATATGACTACAGTGGATTTAAAGGATGCTTATCTTCACATTCTTATACACAAAGATCATCATCGGTTTCTCAGGTTTGCCTTTCTAGACATGCATTACCAGTTTGTAGCTCTTCCCTTTGGATTAGCTACAGCCCCAAGAATCTTTACAAAGGTTCTAGAGTTGCTTCTGGCGGTCCTAAGGGCGTGGGGCATAGCAGTGGCCCCTTATTTAGACGACATCCTGATACAGGCGTCAAACTTCCAAATTGCCAAGTCTAGTACGGACGTAGTACTGGCATTTCTGAGGTTGCATGGGTGGAAAGTGAACGAGGAAAAGAGTTCTCTATCCCCACTCACAAGAGTTTCCTTCCTAGGAACTCTGATAGATTCTGTAGAAATGAAAATTTACCTGACGGAGTACAGGTTATCAAAGCTTCTAAATTCCTGCCGTGTTCTTCATTCCATTCCGCGCCCTTCGGTGGCTCAGTGTATGGAAGTAATCGGCTTCATGGTAGCGGCAATGGACATAGTGCTGTTTGCACGCTTACATCTCAGACCGCTGCAACTATGCATGCTCAGTCAGTGGAACGGGGATTACACAGATTTGTCCCCTCTACTGAATCTGGATCAAGAGACCAGGGATTCTCTTCTCTGGTGGCTATCTCGGGTCCATCTGTCCAAAGGTATGACCTTTCGCAGGCCAGATTGGACAATTGTAACAACAGATGCCAGCCTTCTAGGTTGGGGTGCAGTCTGGAACTCCCTGAAGGCTCAGGGATCGTGGACTCAGGAGGAGACACTCCTTCCAATAAATATTCTGGAACTAAGAGCGATATTCAATGCTCTTCAGGCTTGGCCTCAGCAACTCTGAGGTACATCAGATTTCAGTCGGACAACATCATGACTGTGGCTTACATCAACCATCAAGGGGGAACAAGAAGTTCCCTAGCGATGTTAGAAGTTTCAAAAATAATTCGCTGGGCAGAGATTCACTCTTGCCACCTATCAGCTATCCATATCCCAGGTGTAGAGAACTGGGAGGCAGATTTTCTAAGTCGTCAGACTTTTCATCCGGGGGAGTGGGAACTCCATCCGGAGGTGTTTGCACAATTGATTAATCGTTGGGGCAAACCAGAACTGGATCTCATGGCGTCTCGCCAGAACGCCAAGCTTCCTTGTTACGGATCCAGGTCCAGGGATCCCAAGGCGACACTGATAGATGCTCTAGAAGCGCCCTGGTTTTTCAACCTGGCTTATGTGTTTCCACCGTTTCCTCTGCTCCCTCGACTGATTGCCAAGATAAAGCAGGAGAGAGCATTGGTGATTCTGATAGCGCCTGCGTGGCCACGCAGGACCTGGTATGCAGATCTAGTGGACATGTCATCCTTTCCACCATGGACTCTGCCTCTTGCATGCATTGCGCCTGTCACGGCTGCAGCGGCATTCTGGTTTGAGTCTCTGGAAGAGGCGATTCGCACAGAGCCGTTAGATGAGGCCTTGAGCAAAGTTAGAACCCTTAAGCAAGCTAATGCGTTTGTTTCAGATGCCGTAGTACATCTAACCAAACTTACGGCTAAAAATTCCGGATTCGCCATACAGGCGCGCAGAGCGCTCTGGCTTAAATCCTGTTCAGCGGATGTAACTTCCAAGTCTAAACTACTTAACATTCCTTTCAAAGGGCAGACCTTATTCGGGCCCGGCTTGAAGGAAATTATTGCTGACATTACGGGAGGTAAGGGCCACGCCCTTCCTCAGGACAGGGCCAAACAGTCTAATTTTCGTGCCTTTCGTAACTTCAAGGCAGGAGCAGCATCGACTTCCTCCGCTCCAAAACAGGAAGGAACTACTGCTCGTTACAGACAAGGTTGGAAAGGCAACCAGTCATGGAACAAGGGCAAGCAGGCCAGAAAGCCTACTCCCGCCCCTAAGACAGCATGAAGTCAGGGCCCCCTATCCAGAGACGGATTTAGTGGGGGGCAGACTTTCTCTCTTTGCCCAGGCTTGGGCAAGAGATGTGCAGGATCCCTGGACGTTAAAGATTATATCTCAGGGATACCTTCTGGACTTCAAAACCTCTCCTCCACAAGGGAGGTTCCATCTTTCGAGGTTATCGTCAAACCTAGTAAAGAGAGAGGCATTTCTACAATGTGTACAATACCTCTTAATCATGGGGGTGATCCACTCAGTTCCGCGATCGGAACAGGGACAAGGATTTTACTCAAATCTATTTGTGGTTCCCAAAAAAGAGGGAACCTTCAGACCAATCTTGGACTTAAAGATCTTAAACAAATTCCTAAGGGTACCATCGTTCAAGATGGAAACCATTCGAACCATCCTACCCATGATCCAAGAGGGTCAATATATGACCACGGTGGACTTAAAGGATGCTTACCTTCATATACCGATTCACAAAGATCATTATCGGTACCTGAGGTTTGCCTTTCTAGACAGGCATTACCAGTTTGTGGCTCTTCCCTTCGGGTTAGCCACGGCCCCGAGAATTTTTATGAAGGTTCTGGGCTCCCTTCTGGCGGTACTAAGACCACGAGGCATAGCGGTGGCTCCGTACCTAGACAACATTCTGATACAAGCGTCAAGTTTACAGAATGCAAAGTCTCATACAGAGATAGTTCTAGCATTTCTGAGGTCGCATGGGTGGAAAGTGAACGTGGAAAAGAGTTCTCTGTTACCACTCACAAGACAAGGGTTCCTTTTCTAGGGACTCTTATAGATTCTGTAGAGATGAAGATTTACCTGACGGAGTCCAGGTTATCAAAGATTCTCAATGCTTGCCGTGTCCTTCATTCCGTTCCAAGCCCATCAGTAGCCCAGTGCATGGAGGTAATCGGCTTAATGGTCGCGGCAATGGACATAGTGCCATTTGCGCGCCTGCATCTCAGACCGCTGCAACTATGCATGCTCAGTCAATGGAACGGGGATTACTCAGATCTGTCCCCTTTGCTAAATCTGGACCAGGAGACCAGAGATTCGCTTCTCTGGTGGTTGTCACCGGTTCATCTGTCCAAAGGAATGACCTTTCGCAGGCCAGATTGGACGATTGTAACAACGGATGCCAGCCTTCTAGGCTGGGGAGCAGTCTGGAATTCCCTGAAGGCTCAGGGATCGTGGACTCAGGAGGAGAAACTCCTCCCAATAAACATTCTAGAATTAAGAGCAATATTCAATGCTCTTCTAGCTTGGCCTCAGTTAGCAAAGCTGAGGTTCATCAGATTTCAGTCGGACAATATCACGACTGTGGCTTACATCAATCATCAAGGGGGAACCAGGAGTTCCCTAGCGATGTTGGAAGTCTCGAAGATAATTCGCTGGGCAGAGTCTCACTCTTGCCACCTGTCAGCGATTCACATCCCAGGCGTAGAGAACTGGGAGGCGGATTTCCTAAGTCGCCAGACTTTTCATCCGGGAGAGTGGGAACTTCATCCGGAGGTATTTGCTCAACTGATTCGTCGTTGGGGCGAACCGGATCTGGATCTCATGGCATCTCGCCAGAATGCGAAGCTTCCTTGTTACGGATCCAGGTCCAGGGACCCGGGGAGCGGTGCTGGTAGATGCATTAGCAGCCGCTTGGGTTTTCAAAATAGCTTATGTGTTTCCACCATTTCCGTTGCTACCTCGACTGATTGCCAGGATCAAACAGGAGAGGGCATCGGTAATTCTGATAGCGCCTGCGTGGCCACGCAGGACCTGGTATGCAGACCTAGTGGACATGTCGTCCTGTCCACCATGGTCTCTTCCTCTGAGGCAGGACCTTCTAATTCAGGGTCCTTTCAACCATCCAAACCTAATTTCTCTGAGGCTGACTGTCTGGAAATTGAACGCTTGATTCTATCAAAGCGTGGGTTTTCGGATTCGGTTATTGATACATTAATACAGGCTCGGAAACCTGTGACAAGAAAAATTTACCATAAGATATGGCGTAAATATTTATATTGGTGCGAATCCAAGAGTTACTCATGGAGTAAGGTTAGGATTCCTAGGATATTAGCTTTTCTACAAGAGGGTTTAGAAAAGGGTTTATCCGCTAGTTCGCTAAAGGGACAGATTTCAGCTCTGTCTATTCTTTTACACAAACGTCTGGCAGAGCATCCAGACGTCCAGGCCTTTTGTCAGGCTTTGGCTAGAATTAAGCCTGTGTTTAAAGCTGTTGCTCCTCCGTGGAGCTTAAACTTGGTTCTTAAAGTTCTTCAGGGTGTTCCGTTTGAACCCCTTCATTCCATTGATATTAAGCTTTTATCTTGGAAAGTTTTGTTTTGATGGCTATTTCCTCGGCTCGAAGAGTCTCTGAGTTATCTGCCTTACATTGTGATTCTCCTTATCTGATCTTTCATTCAGACAAGGTAGTTCTGCGTACTAAACCTGGGTTCTTACCTAAGGTTGTTTCTAACAGGAATATCAATCAAGAGATTGTTGTTCCATCATTATGTCCTAATCCTTCTTCAAAGAAGGAACGTCTTTTGCATAATCTAGACGTCCGTGCTCTGAAGTTCTACTTACAGGCAACTAAAGATTTTAGACAAACTTCTTCTCTGTTTGTCGTTTACTCTGGACAGAGGAGAGGTCAAAAGGCTTCGGCTACCTCTCTCTCTTTTTGGCTTCGTAGCATAATACGTTTAGCCTATGAGACTGCTGGACAGCAGCCTCCTGAAAGAATTACAGCTCATTCCACCAGAGCTGTGGCTTCCACCTGGGCCTTTAAGAATGAGGCCTCTGTTGAACAGATTTGCAAGGCTGCAACTTGGTCTTCACTTCATACTTTTTCCAAATTTTACAAATTTGACACTTTCGCTTCTTCGGAGGCTGGTTTTGGGAGAAAGGTTCTACAGGCAGTGGTTCCTTCTGTTTAATGTTCCTGCCTTGTCCCTCCCATCATCCGTGTACTTAGCTTTGGTATTGGTATCCCATAAGTAATGGATGACCCGTGGACTGAACACACTTAACAAGAGAAAACATAATTTATGCTTACCTGATAAATTTATTTCTCTTGTAGTGTGTTCAGTCCACGGCCCGCCCTGTCTTTTTCAGGCAGGTTCTAAATTTTAAAATTATAACTCCAGTCACCACTACACCTTATAGTTTCTCCTTTCTCGTCTTGTTTCGGTCGAATGACTGGATATGACATGTGAGGGGAGGAGCTATATAGCAGCTCTGCTTGGGTGATCCTCTTGCAACTTCCTGTTGGGAAGGAGAATATATCCCATAAGTAATGGATGACCCGTGGACTGAACACACTACAAGAGAAATAAATTTATCAGGTAAGCATAAATTATGTTTTTTCATACGGATAAGGTAGTCCTGTGTACCAAACCTGGGTTTTTACTTAAGGTGGTAGCTAACAAGAATATCAATCAAGAGATTGTTGTTCCATCCTTGTGTCCTAATCCTTCCTTGAAGAAGGAACGTCTATTACACAATCTGGATGTGGTTCGTGCTTTAAAGTTTTACTTACAAGCTACTAAAGATTTTCGTCAAACATCTGCTTTGTTTGTGTCTACTCTGGACAGAGGAGAGGTCAAAAGGCTTCGGCAACCTCTCTTTCTTTTT